>NW_027191493.1:0-162234 GCF_011745625.1 Cladosporium halotolerans
CCCCCCTCTTTCCCAAAATGCGCGCCGCTCTCCGCTCGCTGCATGTTTCGCTGAACGAAGCCATCCAACAGTCGCGGCAATAGCCCTCAGGAACATTCGCCGTGGTTGAGACACGGCCCATTCGTGCTACACAAGTAGCAAGAAGACGAAAGGTAGTATTGAACATGATCTGTACATTCGCGTGCCCTCCGTGGCTTGCCAGTACACAGGAATGCAGGCCTTACGCAAAGTGGTAGTGGGTAAACAGTCTCATTGTTTCTTTTGTTGATCTAACAAACATTTGCCGGGAGACACCTTCAAGAAGAAGCTCTTCACAAATGTGTTTGAGACATTCAACAATCAATCCATCTAAGCAATCATGCCTTATCGGCGCAGAGTTAAGGGCGGTCCGTCAACGCCATCTTCCGCAAAATCTGGAGCTGCAGGAAGCCGCCAACGCGCAAGAATACATGATACAGCCATAGGGGGCTCCTCGACCCGCCAACAACCAGCTACAGGAAGCAGACAGTCGTCACCAGGCAAAAGGCACGTCTCCTTCGACCAGAGGCTCGAGCGAGGACCGACACCATCAGATCCTCACAAGCGATCAAATCAAAGCCCTTCCAGATCTGTCCTCGCAAAGCCTCACGAGGAGAGAATGAGCGCGATGGCTGATGAGCAACTCGCACTGGAGGCTCAACAGGCAGCGGCTTCAGGAGACGGACATGGTGGTTGCCATCCTCCTGGGACTGCGTGTGTTGCCGAGAGCTCCAAAGGGAGAGATTCTCATGAACAAGCTTACATCAAGTTCAAGCAAGCCAGAGGCGGGGTGCGACTGATGAAGATCGCCACAGAGGAAGACAGAGACCAAGAAGTCTGCCGAAGGATACACGAACTCCGTGCCGACATAGTCAACTTTGCCCAAACCTTTGTGGCATCGACTACTAAGCGCAGCTCCAAACCACAAGACCCTGTCATTCGCCTTTGCAGTGATGCCAAGAACGCACAGTTGATTCGTTACATCGGGTGTCTCACTCAGGGCGGACCTGACGGAGTGCGAGACTGGCAAAATCTACTGGTCGATGCGTCAATTTTGACCGCTTTAATCGTCGGCATTATCGGGACTGTTTTGAAAGAGCACGTCTTCTCCGCGCTATGGTTTGGAGGCACGGCACAGCAGAATGAAGAGCTTCACCGAATGCAAGAGAGTCAAGCCGAAACAGATGGTGAGAGAACATGCTAAAATCTATCTCTGCGTCGTACTTACCCATGCGCTAGGTTATTATCGGACCCAAGCACGAGCAATGAAATGCGCTTACTTCCGAGGAAGAGCAACCGCACAGACATTGCTGGACCACATTGCTGCAGATCGCAAGATAGCGATCGCGTTGGAGAAACTCCTGACGCCTTTGTTTTACTTGAAAGATGTCGAGCAGCGTGGCTTCCCTGAAAAGCTGAAGCCCCGCCTTGTCGACATCGTTCACAACGCCAGCGACATGAGCCGCGAGATGCGTGAGTGTGGAGACGCGATTTACTATTGGCCTCCAACGTTCAAGGACGGTGAGTGTCTCCAGTTTATCATGATGTGTCCGATGTCCTACGCATCTTCATGAAACTAACTCGGCATAGAGGAGTTCGATCCGAAACGAATGGAATGATTGAACATCGAAGCGATGATACGCGAAAGTCCATACAAGAACGAGGTCGTGCAAGGCCACACAAGATCTGTCCTCGTCGGCGCTGCCGACCAATCCGAAGCCATCGTGAAAGTTGTGGCTTTCCCAAGCCTCGTCGTGCACAGGAAGGGCGGCGGAGACCTGGCTAAAACACTTCTCGAGGAAGAGAGGCAGACTGATCGCACCATGCCTCCGGACGTCTTCCAATCTCGACGCAGGTCAAGGGACAGCCCTTTTGTTATGACCGGCAAAGAAGGCTACAGGACACGATTGCTATGCAAGAGTGTTGTGCATTTGATGTGGGGCAGGCAAAGGCTGTTGACGAGAGAGGCTGGGACGTCGAGTCATTTGGATGCCATGAGGGATGGAAATGAAGCGAAGTATGACGATGATAGGAGAGGCTGGGTTGAGCTGTACGACCATTTCATGGAAACCAATGTGGTTGCCGCTGCTGGGTTGTTGTGAAGCGCATAAGCGCAGGTTTTGGTGGGCGAACTCATCTTTGATAGAACGACTTTTTTTCATTTACTCCTGGTCAAGTCAACTCGTTTAGCATTGCCAAATTGAAATGATGGACGCAGTTTATGTTGCCTTGTCATTGTGCACGCCCTATGTAAATTCTCTCCGCTCCGGCTCCACTCATCACGAAGCAATGCGGGACCAGTGCGAACGTCGCCCAAACAGGCAGGTGTCAAGTGTCATCTGTTGGCTACTTCTCTCAGTTCTGCCTGACCGCAGTATACCGTACGTTTGAAGACCACATAGACCAACCATCATCGTCATTGATATGGCCTCATCACCTTTCAACGTGGAGGCAGTGCGGGCCCAATTTCCTGCCCTGGCTCACAAGCAAGTCTATTTCGACAATGTAGGATCTTCAGACATGCTGCCGCAATAGAACTCAGCTGAAGTCATCTTTCATCACAGGCTGGCGGAAGTCAAGTGCTGAAAACCGTCATCGACTCCATCGCGAACTACCTCTCCTCCAACAATGTCCAGCTCGGAGCCTCCTACACCATCGCTCGGGAATCCACCCGCCTGTTCGAAGAAGGATCTGCCGCTGCGGCCAGATACATCAACGCATCACAAGATGAAGTCGTACTCGGCCCATCTACAACGCAGCTCTTCCGCAACCTAAGCCTCAGCCTGTACGATTACATTACCCCCGACTCCGAAATCATCGTCAGCAAGCTCGACCACGAAGCCAACATCGCCTCCTGGGTCCAGCTAGCCGAGTGGCGTAAATGCAAGCTCATCTGGTGGGACTCGCCCGACAAGCAGAACCCGCACCTCGACACCGACGTCCTCAAAGGTCTGCTGAGCCCCAAAACGAAACTCGTCACTTGCACGCACACGTCCAACATCCTCGGCACGATCAACGACATCGCCTCCATTGCCGACACAGTTCACACCGTCCCCGGCGCCCTGCTCTGCGTTGATGCGGTCGCTTACGCGCCTCACCGCGCCATCGATGTCAAGGCTCTCGGTGTCGATTTCTACTCTTTCTCCTGGTACAAACTATACGGTCCGCACATTGCTTCGCTGTACGCCTCGCGTTCCGCGCAGAAGGTGATGGGGACGTTGGGCCATTTCTTCAAGCCTACTGATGGGCTGGAGAACAAACTTGGTCTGGCGGCGGCGAACTATGAGCTCACGGCGTCGATTCCGGAGGTCTGTGAGTATCTTCGCAAGACGCCTTGGGAGCAGATCGCGGCGCATGAGGAGAAGCTGCAGGGTGTGCTGATCGACTACCTCAATTCGAGGCCGGACATATTCACGATTTATGGCGAGCCTGTCGCCGATAAGACGAAGCGCGTGCCTGTCATCAGCTTCACGGTGAAAGGAAAGAACAGCAAGGATGTCGTGGATGCTATTGAGGCGAAGAGCGATTTTGCCTGCCGGTGGGGGGCGTTTTACTCTAATCGACTTGCACAGGATGTCTTAGGGCTCGATCCTGTCGATGGCGTTGTGAGGGTCAGTCTGCTGCACTACAACACAGGTGAGCCATATCGACAATTTTCATTTAGCATTTTCCACGACGCGAGCTGACAAAATCGTAGTGGAGGAGATCACTGGTTACGTGAAAGTGCTCGATGAGGTCGTTGCTTCGTAGCTACAGCTTGAATAAGATGCTCTTTCGTCATCAATGCTCTTGATTCGTCAGAAACAACTGTACAGCCGCGGACGAAAGATCGCACTGCAAAGAGGAAAAGTAAGGAAAATCCCAAGCCGTATCATCATTCCCGAAAAGCCTCCCATCGTACGGCAATATTCATAAAACAATGTTGGCATCAACGGCCTCTGTTCACTCTGTCCTTTTCGTACGCAGCTTTCTCCTGGGCCGTGGGCCGGTCGTCGCGAATCGGGCCTTGACCCGAACAACGGACAAGCTTGAAGCGGTACCGCTGACGTTTCGCATTTGAAGGATCGAGACATTCTGACTCGGTCACTGAATAGAGCCCATCGTAGCGGACACCTACCTCTGGTGCCCAATCCGATGGGCAATTGTGCGAACGTAGAAGCCTGACCGGCTGACCGTTACGCACGTTCTCGAGCATCATCTTCGTTTCGGCTGAAGGCCCGTTGGTGTCTTTGATGTTGTCAGTGCCGCAGTAGAGCACAACCTTCCCTTGGTCCTCATTAGGGTACTGCACGCCAGAGGTGTCTTTGCCGCCAGCCATAATGACGGAATAAGCACCATCACCCGGAGCACATGTGATTCCCGACATGCTGGACCCATGCGCCCCGTCGCGTAGAGCAGCAAGCTGCGATGGAAACCACGCGCCATTTAGGAGCAGACCATTACCGTGCTGCTTGGGATCCATCAATCGGTACTGACGATAATCTTCCATGAGACTGTCTGCCCCGCCCTCACTGTTCCTGCCCTTTATCCCGAGATTGATGCCTCTGAAAAGGTCGGTTGCGAACATGCGAGCGCACCACTTGTTGTAAAGCTCTTCAGAATCGGCTTTGATGGCGTATGGCCACTGGATGCCCTTTGAGAACGCCGCGTCGAACAGTCTCGGTAAACCACGATCATTGTCTAAGATCCGGTGCTTTTTGAGAAGAGTTTCGTTGACGGTCACGAAAGGCAACGTGTGCAGCATATTGATGATCTTTCCGTCCAGGGCTGCGGTTTCTTGCAGAGCGTCCGCTCTCTCACGTTGGTCAATAGTCGACTTCAGCCGACTGATTACCGAGTCCGCATCACTGTGTTTGGGGTCTCGTGTGCCATTCGCAGGACGTTTCGTATCGATGTACCACTGTGGGGGCTTTCTGTTTGCGTCCAACCTGTGAACATGCGCGCTTGGCAAGCCACTCCTAGAGACGCTGAGGTCACTCTGAGGAGCGACAGAGCTCCTTTTCCGGATCTTTGGCAGAGCTGCGCGACCTTCCTGTGACGGGAAACCATCTGCAGCGCGCTTATTTCGGCTTGGCAATACGTTTGTGCTCGCATTATGGATGCTTCCGCTACCGCTACGTGAGCGCACACCTTCCGCGGTGTTTGCGGATGTTTCATTTTGAGGTGGGCTGGTAGCTTGAGAGCCTTTCATTGCGATCGAGCATTGGCGCGGTTTTGCAGAAAACGGTCTGCTGACGGGAGAGGGCGCAGCAGAAGACTGCCGCTTGGTATTGGTCGGGGCCTTGGCGATCTTATACTTTCGAGTACCCCAGCCTTGAAGCGGATCATCACTCTCAGACGTTGCAGATGAATGTCTGCGAGAGCGGTCGTTTGAGTCGGCCGGGCTTTGATGATTCTCACCGGAAGCCTCACTGGCATTGACGGCGGCGTACTTTCGCGCAGCCTCCTTATTAAAATCGGCCTTGACTTGGTTGTAGTACTTTTCCTCGTACATCGCAGATTTGCGAGCTGCTTCAGCTTTGGTGCGGTCGTATGCTTCTAGCCATATCGGGTCCTTGCGCTTCTCTTCGTCCATTGTGGACAGTAAATTGAGACAGTCAAGGGTGTTCCCCAATCGCAACTCTCAGGTGCGTAATTCCTGGTACTACATGCAGCGTCAGTCACATCAGCTATAGAAGCATAGTCGATTATGGCGAGGAGCGATGCCACGAAAATAAGGAGCCTCGTCAGTTGCTAGGAATGTTGCATCGCCCGAATGATGCGACACGGAGGCTGATTGCTAGGCAATCACAAGCATAGTCGAAGCCTCAACTTACAGCTCAACTGGTTAAGGCCCAGACTATAGACTGAATCTGGTATGAGCGAGCGATTGTTTGTCCTGTAGAGGTGGCCGGCGGAGTTTATAACCTCAATACAAGTGTTCGCAGACGCTGCCTACTGGTAGCTCCTATGGCTATATTGGAAGTTCAAGTCCTACACGAAGTCGACCCGTGACTGAGGACGTGGTGTAAATGCGATCTCAAGGTCGCAATGTGGATGTGGATGTTGATATGTCCGCCCCACAAGGCGGCAAGTCCGGAGCGCGCCTCTATACTGTAAACTGTGTTTACTGCCTTAGGCACTTCTCGGCTGAGGACGGCTTGAAATGGCTTTACATCACTTTAACTTGCTTTCACATGTGATAATTCACTTTAATCCTGTACATTTTCCTTCCAGGCGGTGAGTACATAATATAAGAAGCGAAGTATCAAGTGACTGAGCCTTATTGCGATTGTGGTTGCTCTGTAGCTAAAGTGGATTTGGCCGACGTAGGAAATTTACACAACAGGGAGGTTTAGATCTATGAGCGGCCGAGCCTAGAAGAGGAACCGGGGATTCTAATGATCCAACCGAATACACAAGAAATTCCAACTCCGCATGAGCCAGGCTGCTGGAACGCAAAACAGGACTAGGGTATATCCGTTGTTTCATTTGTCTCGAGTATAAACCTCGCAACCGCTTCTTGTCCTTCTCTTCGCGTGGTTGCCTCATTGTGCAGGGCACCAATGACATTCACTCTCTTAATCACAAGTTTCGCATCTTCACAGACCTTTTGAATCTTCTCGGCCTCTTCCGCAGGGACAACCTCATCTCTGGTGGCGGCGACTAGTAATACGAGGGGTGGCTTTCGAGCGCCTTCACCTGATACGCGTCTCAGAGCTGCTTCACTGTCCCAGTGGCTGCGAAGGAATCCTGACAAGTAGCGATAAGGAAGCCAGCGCTCTGGGTATAGAGCCAAGAGCATGCTCTTCACGCTTGTGAACGGAGTCTCGAGGACCAAGCCCTGTATGGGTAGGCCGCCCTCTTGCGTCACGTGTTGGGCAGCGGCCGCACATGCCACGCCAGCGCCCAGGCTTTGACCCCAAATTACGATGCTGGCATTAGGGTGAGTTGCTTTGATCCATGCTAGCGTAGCCTGCGCGTCGAGCTTGATGCCAGGCTCAGTGGCGCGACCCGAGGACGTCCAGTAGCCACGGTAGGATAGTGCAACCAGTGTAAAGCGAACACTTTCGCCAGCACGAGACTGAACGAGCTTGATGGTATTCGACAGC
The DNA here is from genome assembly GCF_011745625.1 of Cladosporium halotolerans. Classification (NCBI taxonomy): domain Eukaryota; kingdom Fungi; phylum Ascomycota; class Dothideomycetes; order Cladosporiales; family Cladosporiaceae; genus Cladosporium; species Cladosporium halotolerans. The sequence goes on from NW_027191493.1 coordinate 7,110, forward strand.
AGAGGCAGTCTAGGAGGAGTCGATCCGCCATTACCTTGAAAATAGCATATGACCACCTCCTTTCCAGGCACAGCCTCCACATCTTTGCGCGGTATTGAACCAACAGCTAGAGCAATGTCCGTTCCATCAAGACTCTGAATGCGGTGTTCCTTCCATTCTACGGGCTTGCATGTCGCCGCGTAGTCCTCAATCGTCTCAGATCGCGTCCGCGGCGGCATGTATGACATGTATAGTATCTTTTCCTGGAAGATCACCGTCATTAGGCACTTGTACGTCCATAGTGCCAGAAGAAGGCCGGTGAAGACTACCGGTGGGACAAGGAAGGTCGGAAGGGAGGTCAGGAAGGGTCTCGTTTGGGGCCGGTTCAAGGCGAGCTGAGAGGGGAATTGCCGTCTCGATCGCGGTCCATTGAGTACGGCAGGGCGCTTGACCGTCGATGTGTGCAGCCTTCGTCCAAATTTCAAGGCGGAGGCGCTTCCCAGCACCACGCTGATTGCTGGTCTGGATGCCTTCTCGGCAAACATCTCAAGGCGAGGTGCTCCATGGCGCCATGGCGTTGATAAAGTCAATGCACCATCAGTGCTTCAAAGTGGTTCTTCGAGTATGCGGCACTAGAACGGCATTTCGATGACCCTGACAGATCGTTTCTCAAAAGCGCTAAGAAAGAGATCCCACGATCGCACCCAGCATGCCGCTTATGCAATGCCTCCGACCAGCTCACAGTATTGCATTGAGGTAGTGGGAAATCTGAAAATCACCTCAATGACATGTTTCATGTCTATACATTATCACATGGCTGGCAAGAACATGCTGTGCAGCTTGATCTTATTCTTCGGAGTTTCAAGACAGCGTTATCGGTGACGATCGCGTGGATGTGGGGAGCAAAAAAGATGACATGCTTTGGGCGCGCCCGCATTGACTCAGTCTCGACCCGTACTACACAACCAAACATATCGTACCTTTACTAGCACAACACCAAATCTCTATAAAGCGAAGGACCACACAGGAGTTCGTGTCCTTAGAACAACACCTTCCCCTGCAGTAGTCACCAGAACCGCCCACCATGGCTCAGGCCGAGCATCTTCCCTCGTTTCTGGCCGCCATCGACCTGACGACCTACACCGGCGATGTGAAGGAGCTTGCATACACCGGCGGTCTTTTCGCTCAAGCGACCACTTCAACACTTGACCAGGCGTTCGCGATCCTCAAGGACACTGTTGGTCGCATACCGATCTATCTGGATGTCTCTGCTCTCGATGAGCAGCAGGATGTTGTTGACCTGCTTGACGCTGGAGCGGCCAAGGTCTTCGTCTCTGGTACACAACTGTCTAGCCTGGACAAGGTTCCCAACTTGGATTCGAACAGAATCGTAATCCGCCCTACCGGTGACGGCGACGCTAGCGCAATCCTCGAGGGCACATCCTATGCAATTCATCTCAACGTCGCGGACGCTACGACTGTCGGCAGCATCCTGCAAGAGCTTGGAAAGAACAGACCGCCTGTCTACGTCTCAAAGGCACAGATTACAGAGGAGGATGCGGTAGAGCTCGGCAGGCAGGGCGCTGTTCCCATTGTCCCTGCGCAGCAATTCACAACGGCGGCGGAGCCCGCGGACGGTCAGGTCCGCATCTCACGTGTGCTGCTAGCCAACGCAAAGAGCGACAGGCCCGATGGACTTCTCACTACATTGGTCACGGACGAGAGGGGTATCGCGCTTGGACTGGTATACAGCAATGAGGAGAGTGTGGCGGAGAGCTTGAGGTGCGGTCGTGGTGTATACCACAGCAGGAAGCGAGGACTCTGGCGCAAGGGTGATACCAGCGGTGATTGGCAAGAGCTTGTGCGCGTGGAATTTGACTGCGACAGTGATTGCTTGCTTGTGGTTGCGCGCCAGCAGGGTCACGGTTTCTGCCACCTTCAGACTGCGACTTGCTTTGGCGAGTACCGTGGCCTTTCGAAGCTGCAGAAGACGCTTCAGAGCCGCAAGCGATCGGCGCCCGAAGGCTCGTACACTGCTCGTCTGTTCAGCGACTCTAAGATGCTGAATGCGAAGATCATGGAGGAGGCAGCAGAGCTCTGCGAGGCGACCTCGAAGGAAGACATCGCTGCTGAGGCCGCTGATGTGCTTTACTTTGCCCTCACCAAGGCCACTGCTGCTGATGTGTCACTTGAAGACATTGAGCGCAACCTTGACGCAAAGAGCGTGAAGGTCAAGAGGAGAAAGGGCGATGCCAAGGGACCTTACGCAGCGAAGTTTGGCGTCAACGGCGCCGCTCCTGCAACGAATGGCGAGCCTAAGAAGGAGGAGATCCGCGAGGCAGAGTCGAAGCCTAAGAGCAAGGAGGATCCCGCTGGCCTCAACAAGGACGGCAAGATCCAGATGCGTCGCTACGACACCACAAAGGAAACTCCTGCGTTGATTGAGGAGGTCCTCCAGCGTCCTTCCCAGCGAAGCACCGACAAGATCATGGGCATCGTCCACCCGATCATCAAGGACGTCCGTGAGGGTGGAGACAAGTCACTTCTAAGCTACACCCACAAATTCGAGAAGGCGACTAGCCTCACATCACCTGTACTTAAGGCGCCATTCCCCAAGGAGCTTATGGAGCTGTCGCAAGAGACGATCGATGCCATCGACGTGTCCTACGAGAACATTCGCAAGTTCCACGCCGCACAGAAGGACGAGAAGGCCCTGGAAGTTGAGACCATGCCTGGCGTTGTGTGCTCACGCTTCGCTCGCCCGATCGAGCGTGTCGGTCTCTATGTTCCTGGTGGCACCGCCGTCCTGCCTTCCACTGCCCTCATGCTTGGTGTTCCTGCTATGGTCGCTGGTTGCAAGAAGATTGTCATTGCTACCCCGCCTCGCTCCGATGGACGCGTGACTCCTGAGATCGTCTACGTTGCGCACAAGGTCGGCGCCGAGAGCATCGTGCTTGCTGGTGGTGCTCAAGCTGTCGCTGCTATGGCCTACGGCACTGAGAATGTTACGAAGGTCGACAAGATCCTGGGCCCTGGCAACCAGTTCGTCACTGCCGCGAAGATGATCGTCTCCAACGACACCTCGGCCAGCGTCAGCATTGATATGCCTGCCGGCCCGTCCGAGGTCCTGGTCATTGCAGACAAGACTTCCAACCCTGCCTTCGTTGCCTCAGACCTGCTTTCTCAGGCCGAGCACGGTGTTGATAGCCAGGTCATCCTGATCGCGGTCGACCTCAATGAGGCCCAGATCCAAGCTATCGACGACGAGCTCCACAGGCAAGCCATGGCCCTGCCGCGTGTCGACATCGTCCGCGGTGCCATCGAGCACTCCGTGACCCTTCTCGTCAAGGACATCGAGCACGCCATGGAGCTCTCCAACCTCTACGCGCCCGAGCACTTGATCCTGCAGGTTGCCGACCCGGTAGCAGTCAGAGAGATGGTTTTCAACGCCGGCTCCGTGTTCGTCGGCGAGTGGACCCCAGAGTCCGTCGGCGACTACAGCGCCGGTGTCAACCACTCTCTCCCGACCTACGGCTACGCTAAGCAGTACTCTGGCGTCAACCTTGGCAGCTACGTCAAGCACATCACCAGCTCTAAGCTGACGGCCGACGGCCTGAAGAACGTTGGCAAGGCTGTCATGCAGCTCGCTAAGGTCGAAGAGCTTGAGGCTCACAGGAGGGCTGTGGAGATCCGTTTGGACCACATGCAGAAGGCTGGTGGCTCATAGGAGAATGGAAAAAGTTGTAGAGTAGACTTATTAGATTTTATGTGAATACGCGCGTTAATGGTACCTCGAGAATCAGACTCAGCTTGCGCGTCGTGTTGTTTCCGTGTGCGACGATGGTTTCAACCGTCAATTCCAGCCCAAATGATACCTTTATTAGATAATCGTCAGCCACACCAGGCTTGAGAGATGCGCGTCGTCAGAGCACCCTATCAACATTTTTTTTGGCACCAAATAGGGTGTTTGATTATCTCTAAAGCCTCTAAGAATATTGAAATCTCATCGAGGACACCAAATCGCTGCAACAAGTCAGCGGATTTCGAGATGAAAGTTAGGATTGAGGGTTAGTAGGGTTAGGGTTGGGGTAGATCTTCCTCCGCCGTGCGATCTCTGAAGTTGGGATGCATACAGCCCTCAAATCAGTCACAGCATGAATAGGGACGATTCGATGACATTTGCACACCTCGATTGTTGCTGTTGATCACCATGTAGATTACTCCCTCATGCCTTGACATGTTGCGTTTTACTGAACAGTACAACCCCAGCTACGCCCTCCATGCCCGTCCTTCTCTAGTTCTGTCACCCTGTCTTCAACCCTGCCAACCGATCTCTCAAAGTCTGACACACCAGCCTCCACATCCTCCACCCGACTCTTCAGCCCATCGATCTCATACTCTAGCTTCGCAGCCAAAGTCTCCAGCTCCTTGCTGCCCTCTTCCAGTTCCTCCTTCTCATTCCGCAACAGGCCCTCGATATTCGCTTGCAGCGACTGCAAGCTTTCGAGTCGCGGTTGGTATGTGTCGACCAACCTGTCTGCGTTGTTCTCGGCGAGCGGACGGATGTCTTGTAGCATGCTGAGTTGCGCGCGCGTCCAATCCGCGGTGTCGGTCGAGAGCTGTTTTAACGCTAGGCGGAGGTCGATGGTGGATTTGGAGCGTAGTTCTTGCGCTGCGTATTGCGCGGCTGGGTCGTCTGACTCGGACTCTGAGTCGCTGGCGGTGAGCTCGCGCCAGGTCAGGACACTATCTTCGGCTAGGCTGAAGCTGAGGTGGCGTGGGTAATGTTCGTCGGGGCGCGGGTCGGCTTTGGTGTTTTCGACGTGGCTGAGGGACAGAGTGCGGTGAGGTGTGGCATCTTCTTGAATATGCTCTGGATCCATATCAAGCTCGTCGCCAGACTCGATAGCTTCTTCGTTGGTCTCTGCGAGGGAGGGACGGTGGTCGCTTGTTGGTATTGTGTGGGTGTAGTTGGTATCGCTTGTTGCTGTCCTTTGGACTGGTTCACCGTTGTCGGTCATATTGTCGTCGTCATCATCTTCGCCTTCTTCTTCTGCCACATCTTGGAAGCTTTCACGTGAGCCGCTGGACTGTCCTCGATTGACGCCTTGCTGGGCCGTCTCGGATTCCCCAGAGGTTTCTTTTCTCTGGGCGGCAAGCGCAGCATCAAGAGATGTCTCCTGCGTCGTTGACGCAGTGCTAGTAGGACTGCTTGCTGGCGAGGTCTGAGACCGAGACATTGGGGGCCTGCGGGCCTCCAGGCTCGTTCTCTCAATCGGACTTTTGGGATAATCCTCTTGCGAAAGCTTTTGGTGATGACCTAGACCAACAACACCTTTGAACTTGCCAAGTCCGCTTTTAGCATCGTTCTTGAGACCCGTCGCGCGCTTGAATAAGCCTCGCTTCTGATCATCATCGTCTTCAGTGTCGTATTCCATCGGACTTCGAAGATCGTCGTACTGCTCTCGCGGCGGTACTGGCATGCCGTCGACCGTAGACTTTCTCCCCGTCCAGGCGAATCCACCTTGCTCATCCGGCCGGAAAACTAAACCACCGCTTGCGGTACGCTTTTCTTCTTGGGCTTCCTTGGCTTTCTTCATCGGCTTGCCATACCAGAGCCATTTCGGGCGCTCGCCGTAGATGAGCTGGACGAATCGTTCAAGATCCGTGGTTTCAATCTCTGCAATCCCCGCTCTGTCTCTCCCACCAACGACATCCATCACCATCTCACCACCTTTCCCACTCAGCTCCGCGACCGTCGATTTGACAACGCGAGGCACAGTCCAGCTGTCACTGCTCGCTGCTTTGGTGCTGACTCTATGTAGTCTACTGAGAGTGTGTTCATCTAGGCGGCGGGATTTGGTCAATCGTTGTTGCTTTTGGAAAGACCCAATGCCACGCTTCATGCTCTCAGTGTCGAAGGCGTCTTTGCCGACTGGAGCGCCTATAGCGTGGAGCCTGTTTCTGGCACCCATGAGGAGTCCAAGCAGAGCAGCTACTGTTGTAGGCCCTAGGATACCGTCGTGAGGCTCAGACTGGTAGTAGTCGCTGCCGATTGCCAGCCACCAATCATTGACCGCATTTTCGGTCACGTCACAGAGCAGTCCGTCGGCGTAATCGATATCGAGCTTGTTGAAAAGAGTGAGCGCAGTCTGGCAAAGTCTCACAAGCTCCATGACGGATTTGTAGATCTCGTTCTTGTCAGAGGTGCGGTAGAGCTGGTGGAACTTTGCAATAGTTGCCGAAGACGGGGGAACTAGTGTGAGCCCCACGCGCCCTGTGCATCCCAACCGCTTGAGGTCCTCGTTGACAAAGAAGTCGAACCGATGCTTCCTGAGGTCTCCATCAGGGACCGGGATGACTGTGAGCGAAGATGGGAAAGCAGAGAGGTTTGTCACCATCAGCGTGCCCAAAGGTGTATCGCTCCGGCGTGCGTGATACTGGTTCAGTGCTTTGAAATAAATACGCAGCCGCGGCGACCATTGCGACTCGTCGGTAGGAACGCTGAGCACTCCGACCACGATTACGTGCGAAGGATCGCCGGTATAAGTCGTGATCACAAAAGTCGGGTGCGTGCGAGATGTAGTCCATTGCTCGACGATGTAGCATTCGTACCCCTTCAGCTCTCGTCGTCGCTCCAGTGTTGTCGTAGATGGGTCTTCCTCGAGGTAGCGAAAGGCGACGGGGTCGTCTAAGACGAAGCGCTGGCGGCCAGACTCCACGGCGGCGGGCGTATCATGCTCGGCGATGACATCCTCAGGGCGCTCCGAAGTTGGGACTCGTTTCAGATTACGCTCACCACCATTTGGTGCGGTGGTGGGCCGCTGAAATGAGGGCGAGGGTATTTGCGACGGACGAGATCGTCGCTCATCCATGGACTGCCTCACTGCCATTGCGGCCGTGGTAGTGGGTGTGTTTCTAAGGCCCGAGGACAGCCATACACAAATTGCGTTTAGCCTCGCATCATCATGATCCTGCGGCTTATTCCAAAATCAGTTGACTCGATTCTCCCCAGCCTCTCAGCGTTCACCAGTGCATTCGTCCAAGGCACATGTCGCAGCGTGAGGTGTACGTTCGATGCCTGAGGCCAACATTCACGTGAGCTAAGTGCAGTGGCGCAAAGCAAGCTCGAGCCGCATTGGGTAGCCACACGGTCGGCCGTTGTCCCGCGTCTTCAGAGGACGACATACAAGTGCCGACACTTCGCGCACCTCGCAGTCGCAAGCCTCCCCGTGGCATAGATTAATTCACCAGCCCCAAACGGCATCTCGAAGATCGGATGTCGCGGATCCCACGAAATGTGGAGGGCAACTCTCCGATCTCACAGGTCGAGCCGATGCGACCCTTGTAGACTGCTTGCCGTGCCTTCATCATGACGTACCAACGCGCTGCACGAGGGTGAATGAAGACGTCAAGATGGCTTGTGGTCAGGCAAGGGTGATGTAGGATGGGTATATGAAAGTGATCTTTAGGTTCTCCTGGGCAACTGTCTCGCCTCTTTACCATACTCTATACTATAACATTATCCATCAGAGAGAAAGTCTACGCTCTTCAAGATGGCTATGTCACAGGCAGCATGGAAGGCCGAGCAGGCTCTCGGCCACGGCGACAATGCAACAACAGCACAGGATGTGACCAACCCAGCTCTGAAGGAAGAGTGGGGAAGCTCCAAGGACACCATGAAAGCATTGGCCTGGATGGGAAAGAACACCGTTGAAGTTGGTAAGGATCGCTCTGAATCTCACTACCTTGATGAGCGCTAACATTATCTCGCATAGTTGAATGCCCGAAGCCAAAGCTTCTTGAAGACCGCGATGTAATCCTCAAGATCACTGGCAGCACCATCTGCGGCAGTGACCTTCACCTGTACCATGGCGCCGTCGTCGAGCTGCAGAAGGGCGACATCCTTGGCCACGAGTTTTGTGGTGTCGTGGATGAGATGGGCGCTGGCGTCAAGAATCTCAAGAAGGGCGACAGAGTAGTCGCTAGCTTCCAGATTGCCTGTGGCGACTGCTACTACTGCCAAAGGAAGCAGTCTTCGCAGTGCGAGCGCACGAACGCGAACACCATGGAGAACGCTATGTACGGCGGCCGTACTGCTGGTATGTTCGGATACTCGCACTTCACTGGTGGCTTCGCTGGTGGCCAGTCTGAATACACTCGTGTGCCGTACGGCGACGTCAACCTACTCAAGCTTCCCGACGATGTTCCCGACGAGAAAGGTCTGTACCTTTCTGACGTGCTGAGCACGAGCTGGAACGGTGTTGTCGACACCGGAGTAGAGGAGGGCGATACTGTTGCCATCTGGGGCGCCGGGCCCATTGGTCAGATGTGCGCTGAGTTCGCTCTGATGCACAAGGCGAAGCGTGTTATCATGGTCGATCAGAACTGGCGTCTCGACTTTATCAGGGAGAGGTATCCGCGCATCGAGTGCGTGGACTTTTCGCAACACAAGAGCCCCAAGGGTGTTGTCTGGAAGCTCAAGGAAATGTGCGACGGCCGCGGCCCTGACGTTGCCATTGAGTGTGTTGCTGGCGAGTATCCCAAGAGCTGGGCTCACACCATCGAGCTGGCGGCTGGTCTTGAGACCGACACTTCCGAGATAGTCAACGAGTGCATCGAGTCTGTGAAAAACTTCGGTCGCGTTGGTATCACTGGTGTCTACGTCGGCTACACGAACCACTTCAACATTGGTAAGTACTATCATTGGCCCACGACTTGATCGTTTGAAGCTAACATCAATCAGGCTCTCTCATGGAGCGCGGTATCCGTCTCATCGGCAACGGTCAAGCGCCCGTTCACATGTACTGGGAGGGACTACTGGAGAAGCTGCAGAAGAACGAGTTCGACCCGCTGAAGATGATCACGCACCGCGTCAAGATCGAGGACATGGACAAGGTATACGTCGACTTCGACAAGAAAAACGACGGCATGCAGAAGGTGTACGTCCAGACCCGCTTCTCGGCACCGCCTTGCGCCGGCAGCCCGAAGTTGAAGGAGTATTAGAATGCCAGGAAGGATGAGAGATGACGTGTTGACGCATAACGAAAGAAGCCGTACTTGATCTCCAATCTAATGAGCTGTTTGCATGAATACACAATGTTCTTTTTCAAATTGCACGCGCGATTTTAATGAATAGTTGCAGATGACACCTTGACGCAGACGTCGGTAGTCTTCACACTCGTCGGACGTCGGCTGATGGTGTGAGGTGCGGTGCGTGGTACGCCAGGTGAGGTCGCGTTAAGTTTATCCCGCGACTTCTACCTCAACCGTGGTGGCCTGATTGTTTGTTTGAACTAGAAAAGGGAGCTCCACTCTTTGAATTGGTTTTTGATTTGAATGATTGTATGAACGTGAGTGCATATAATTGCACGTAACTCCTCCAATATTTGAGGCTTCGGACGTCAAAAACTCGTACGGCTTGAAGGGTGTGTATGAACACCAAGAAGCTTTGCTTGCGTAACGAGCGGAAGAACGCCAACGACTCCACGCGTCCCATCGCGCCCCGACCAGTTCCCCAAACAACGCCGAAAATATGATGCTAGAGTAAAAGAGCATGTGGTGCTCAAGAAAATGCTTGGTGCCGCAAGACGCAGCATAATAAAACATATGCGGAAGGTAAGCGGATCGCTTTGGCGTCCTTATTTGCCGATGCGGGCCTTGCCCTTCTTGGGCGGCGCGGACGATGTGATCTTGGATGTTTGCATGAGCTCGCCGATGTATCTGATGTTTCGTTAGTGCTTGGCGTTTATAGATCAGCCCGGGAATAACACGTACGACTGGAGAAACTTGTTTCCCCCTTCAAGTTTCTCGTGCTCGCTCTTGACCGTTTCCACTCGGTCGACGATGGCCTGCAGGCTGGTCTGGAGCACTCTGGCCTGCTCGATAAGATCCCTCCTCGCGTCTTCGCTCAGCTTGTCGACCTCCTCGCTGTTTCGCCTGGGCGACATGGCCCGGACGTCATCGTCTTCGAAATCGGAGTCCACCACGGTTGTGGGAGCATCTCGGGACACAATCATGGTGCCGCTGCTCTTCCTGCTGCCCAATTTCGGCCTTGAGAGTCTCGAGCTCGAGCGGCCTCGTCCGTCGTCCTCGCTGACCACGGCGCTCGAGTCGGGCGAAGGCTCGGTGGAGTTGCCGTCTACGATTGCCGACTGAGAAATCGGGTCCTCGATTGAATGCACGGCGTCCTCTTCCCGTTGCATATTCGGCTCGAGGTCGTCGTGCTGGGCCGCCTCGGGGGATTCGTCGTGGGAAGCCAGGCTTTCGCCTGTGGAGAAGCAGCGGGAATTCGAGGTAGCGTGTCCGCGGGCCAAGAGTGGTCAATTAAACATTAGGAGCGTAGAGCAGGAGCGCGGCGGGTGGTGGCAGGCATGCGCAGGATGTTGGAGGTGTTTGCTCGTGACCGGAAACCCTGCGCCGGGAAGAAAAGAGGTGTGCGGGTGAAAGGGCTGAAGGGCAGTGTTGCGGTGGTACCAACTGCGCGCGGTGGAGGAGGTGCTCGCGCTACTGCGACGGTCAAGGACGGTGCGAATGTGAGTGGTGGACCCTGCGTCGGTGGGGAAGGGCATGACGTCTATTTTGCCGCCCATCATTTGGATCTGCCGGACGACAGCCACCCACCACACGCGAGCCCTGCCGGGTGCGCTAGCGACTGAGCCTTCCGACGTGGTTGTGCCGCGGGCTCGCAGGCGCTGGCACTGCGACGGCCGCCCGTCTGCCAGCGCGCGCCCTGCTCTGCCACCTTAGCTCGCTGCGTCTTCATGCCGACGCACGCCTTGAAGCCCTGACGCCGCAGGGCGCCAAACTGCCAGCGCCTCCCGCTGCGCACCGCGGAGGCGAGGGCGAACCCGCCGGCTCTATCACGGGTCAACGGCACCGAGCGCTGTAGCGCGTGGCGACGTGCGCACGCTCGCTTGCCGGCTGGCGACCTGCGGATCCCAATGACCAGAGTCATCCTCGTCTCACTCTGAGAGCGCCGGGCGGCGAGGAGGCCCTATAGGATCGCGCGCCGCAGCGAAAGGCAGTGCTAGGAGGGTAGTGCGCGCTGGCTGCCTCACCGCGAGGCGTGACGTCCGCCGTCCGCTGCCTCCTGGCCTGATCGACGAGCAGCAGGAGCGGCGCCTGCCTCAGGCGCCCGCGGCGGCCTATAGCACGGCGGCAGACTCAGGCAGACCGCCATGTGCAGGCCACTCACAGCGCCGCTTGCCCGCTCGATGCGGCGCGCCGGCCAATCGCGCCGCTAGCCGCGTCTGATACAGCATGTCTTGCCCACACCCCTAGCAACCAACGGCCCTTATACCACACCCGGCTCGCGCGAGGATCAAGGCGACGACGCGCGCATCCTGGACAAGCGAAAGGCGCCGTGGCTCGCGGGCTGGCACGGCAGGCGGGAACAAGTCGGCGCCACCCCCAGTTCTGCAGCGCACCAACTCGGCGTGCGAAAATCCAATCTGAACTCCGCTCTTGGTGCCCATTTGCGTCTCCACCCACGCACACACGAGCCTTCTGCAGATCTTCCAAGCCTTTTCGGCTCCGTGCTTGGCGGGCCAATCACCGGCGGCGGGTGGGATGCGAGCGCGCTACAAACGCAGCTCTCGAAAGGGGTCCCTGGCCGCCGATGACAGCAATCTCGTGGAACGTTCGTAAACGCAAAGCAGACGCGCAGGCGTGAGCGACGCTCGTTAGGTAATGATGCGTGGAGATTATCCTGGGGATCGCTTGAGAACACTTCCTACTCCGGCACACCGTGAAACTGGCGACTTGAAACAGCGAACTCACCGCCTGCCAGCTCTCAGGGATTTGCCGAGATCAACACTATCATCGCTGGACACACTTGCGCTAAGAGCTAATAGTTGCGAGGTAGCTACCGGCCCTTTCGGAGCGAGCTTGGGAGTTTCATTGCAGCGCCACCATCTGCACTTCACGCGGTGAGACTCCCCTGTACTGCTGTAGCGCTCAGGGCGTCGGCACTCCACGATCTACCCTACTCAAACAGGGCGTAAAGGCCATGCGTCACTAGCGGCGACATTCCGACACCTCTTGTGATACTGCCGTTTGGCGGCTCTTGCCTCAAGTTTCTCTGATACTATCCAGCTGCTAACGGTAATAACGTGGAGAGCGGAGCACCTGTTCGGGCAGGGTGTTCGTGCAGGAAGGATCCACTGGGCGCCCACCAGGAATGCCCTTGATGACACCCACCAGTCCACTTGAATGGGGAAAATGCATCCATGACATGATCCATAGGCAGAGTGCCGTGCTCAAATGGCGCCGAAAATCCTTTCCGATGCCAGGACTCACTTGGCCCGTCTCAGGGTCAGAGATTTGAACACCTAACCGAAGGCGACACGTCTGCCGAGATCGCAGGTCCTGCACGCGAGATAACCACGTGTCCGGGATGGCGGTTGTCGTTACACAGTGTAGACCTTGCAAGCTCGATCACAGCAATAGTATGACAAGATTGACGACCACAGTGCACACACAACCCGTGCTTCAACTGAGCGATTTTCGTCCTCCCGACGCCGTGGCCAAATACTCCGCAATCGAACACTGAGTCATTCGCCTCCCGAACATACGCAAGCGTGGAGCTTTCGAGCACTTTGCTGTTCCTACAAGGAGCCCTCTGCGCCAGGGTCACACGGACAAAGAGGAGCGGTTCGCCTGACCTGCTCACGACTTCTGGCAGCTACTAAGCGCCACTACGAAAGCCACCTGGCAAGCTGTCAAGTCACGGATCACGCTCGTATCGAATAGAAGCATCCTCACTTCGAGTATCAGATACCATTTTCTGGTATATTGATCTTTATCGTCCCATTTCTGCACCTCTGATACCTCGCTTCAAGCTTCTCCTTTTCTCCCCCTCTGAACGTTTCTATTTCCCGCGCACAAGCTCCCTGGAACTCCAGATCTCACAGGGGACAGCGGGGCCCGGCAAACCCGACCGGCGGCTTTGGCCTCTCCACACCCATGAGTCTCCTCGTCACAGCACCGCCTCAGCGGCAAACCTACCGTCGGAGCCCACTCCCACGAGCAAGGGCTTGCTCCGAAGGCAGCACTTTCGTGGAACATTCCGAAGAAGTTCCTCGACGGCTTTGAGCGGCCGTTCTTCGGGGTATCTCGGTCGGCTTGGAAATTTCCGCCGAAGACAACCACACTACCAGAAAATTTACATCAATGTAATCGCTCTTGCCTGGAAGTGCGTTCATCAATCACAGGCCGGCTGGCCCAATGGCAAGGCGCTTGACTACGAATCAAGAGATTGCAGGTTCGATCCCTGCGTCGGTCAGCAGCGGTATTCCTCTACCGCAGCTCTATACTTCTCACTCTTCTCCCTCTGGCCGGCTGGCCCAATGGCAAGGCGCTTGACTACGAATCAAGAGATTGCAGGTTCGATCCCTGCGTCGGTCAATCAGAGTGAGTCCTCCACGGAACATCAGTTTTTGCCCTTTTGCTGGATCCTGTGGGCTGCCGTTACACCATGGCGACAAGAGGTAGGTGCCCGAAGTGGCGTGGTCAAATTTCGGTCCACTACATCACAGGTTCATTGTTTTCTCACGCTACTGTGGCTATCTCTTGCTGCAACTCAATCCAAGGGGAAAGGATCTAAACGGAGACACTGCACCCTAACAATGTGGTAGGTTTATCTAGATCTCTTTACCTGCAAAAGTGGACCTCCTTATGTCCTAGTTATCCCAAGGACAAGAAGTGATTACAAGAACAAGACGCGGCAGGCTTTGGAGAGAGGCGTTTCATTAGTACTACATGCTGCGACCTGCGCAGCAATCGTTCAAGAAATAAAGGTCATCAAGTGACCAAGTTTTGAAGCCAGACGTGCCATCAATAACTTCAAGCGCTGACCTGGCAAAACCGCACACCGATGATAACGTTCAATGAGTGATTCGTCGTCCGAAGTTTCCTATGATCCGCGACTGTTCGCTCGCACCATTGACTGAGATCGCAGAAATCCATGCAGGTATCCAAGATGAAAAACTCGTGGTGGAGTTGGAAGCCGCTAGAGACCAGCTCGCGAGCGCAGCCACTTCTCATGTCAGGATCGCTTTGGCGATGCGACTAAGGCCGAAAGTCGATCGATTGAGACAGCAGGAATTCCCCTGCGGGTATCCCTCGCGTTGGGCTGGAATGTCTCCTGTCGAGCACAGTAGCTTCGCCCGAGGTCGATGCTCGAGGGTAAGGTCGGTAGAGCGCACCGCTCGCGTTGCCGGAACCTGCCGGTTGATGTTGATGCTGATGTTGATGCCGACGGAAGCTCGAGTTGGCTCTCCCTCGAGAATGTCGATCGCAGGTATATCCCACGTAAACGGTCTTTTCCTGTACCGCGTGTCCTCGTTGTGCACGAGCTGGGCAGGGGTCGACGCTGTGGCGATAATAGACGCAGCGGCAGACCGAGAATCTTTCGATAACCTGGATGCACATGGCCACTGACGTCGTAGGTAGGTATACGTTGTTTGAGTTCTGTGTTTCCTCAGAGGGTATAGCAAAGCAATGCAAACGCTTCAACGCTGGTAAGAACGAGAAGCAACAGGTCGAGAAGAGCTAACGATAAGAGCAATGTGAGTGCAAAGCCAGATCGTCCGGAAGCTGCGAGCAAGGTCATTATATACAAAGCACATCACCAGGCGTCCTCAATCCGCGAGCGCGGTACGGCGAACCTGAGCAGTCCTTGGTCTTTCTTTCTGCTGGCGTCTGCTGTCAACTACCATAGGCCAGCTCGCCCACCGCAGCTATACCGATTGTAGTGCGTGCTCGTGAAGCGAAGGCACAGAAGTCCATTTTAGCTACATTATTGACATGTGCGCGGTCAGATTTCCCTCGGCGCCGCTGCAGCAGCAGCCAGACGCATGGGATTGTGATCAATTGCGACGCTGCTCCTCCCGTCGCGGCTCGAGAGCAGGACAGAACGACGCATCGCTATTGATCGCAGCCCTGCGACTTTGCGGCTCGCGGAGGATCCGTACGCCTGTTGGATATCATAAGAGGCTTGACAGGAGGCTGAACAGAGAGCCCTCGGCCTGGGACGAGATTGGCCGATTCGAATCTGATCACGGCAACGCGGCCAACGGGTCGCAGCACACCCCTGCGAATCCACGAGGCCGGGCGCCCCCTTGCTTTGCCTCGCCATGCGCTCGGGTTCGTGGCTTTCCCGCCGGATGCTGCGGCCCCGACAGTCAGCATTGGGGTCGCCTTAAGCAGCCGCCGCCTAGGTCTTACGGGTGAGTATTAGAAAGACGGCATGCGGCCTCCCAGGCGCAAAGATCGTAAGCAGCCACGACGTCACGTCGCACGGCGGCAGATCTTGAAGGATCGCGCACGTGGTCATTTGTTCATTCATGACGATATGGAAAGGACGAACTCGAAGCCGCGATGCCGTCAATGTTTGCGCATGAGCACAGAGAATGCACGCGCGAAATGCATCGTAAGCCACTGGCGGAGGAAACCCTATCGCGACTGCGTCGCTGCTTACTGATTTTGGTCTGCATGCAGCGTTGCAGCCGGGCCCGCGCCACGCAGGATCAATAGCCTCAGCATGACTCTGTCGAACGCTTCAGCCTCTTTGGACCGAGCCCTGGACATTTGGATTCTGTATTACCAGCCACTCACGCCGCTTCTTGACCCATTTCCGAATCGAAGTTAACCATTCTTCCTTTCAAAGGCAACACTATCGTTCGTCAGGCTGCTGGAAACCCATGATACGGGACATGCACGCCTTGAAACTTGAGTCAGATTTCCAGACTACCTTACTACAAATGGACCGCAGCTACACATGACTGGATGCGGAGCACCGAATGGGAACGAGGAAACCCAGTGGGCAAATGAACACGGATACGACTATTGAGACCAGTCTTCGGAAGGATTCGGTTTCGCTATAAATGCTCGTGAAGATATACGTCCGCCCAGAAATATCAGACTCGGCTAGCAGCAATGTCAAAGCGCCTGATTTCAGATCCCAGATACAGGTTACGATCCGTTGCCGTTGACCTTCGCCTCCTGCTCCTGCTCCTGCGTAGGCGGCGGAAGCGACTTGGCCGGGGCCGGGTTCAGAACATTAGCCGCATCGATCAGAGGTGCGGCTGGGTTGAGCTCGAGGCCAAAGCCCGGCTTGTCCAACTCGCTGACGTCGAGGTAGCCCTTCGTAGGAATCGGCTCGTTGCTGAACAGGTTGCCGAACACCGGCAGCACGCTGCGACCGTCCGGAGAGTTCGCGAGGTACTCCTGGAAGGGGCTGTTGGCTTGCGACACGACGAAGTGGTAGCTGTAAGGCCCGCTGGCGTGAGGGACGACGGGAAGGTCGTACGCAGCCGCCATGGCTGAGACCTTTAGCAGCTCCGTCAGGCCGCCGACCCACATCACGTCCGGCTGAAGGATGTCGATGTTGCGGCCCTCGATCAGCTTGCGGAAGCCGTAGCGCGAGTACTCGTGCTCGCCCGTCGTGAACTTGATCGTCGGGTGCGCGCGCTTGATCAGCGCGAACCCGTCCACGTCGTCCGGCGACAGCACCTCCTCCCACCAGTCGATGTCCAGGTGCTTGCACTTCTCCGCCAGCTCGATGATGTACGACACGTTCAGGCTCATCCAGCAGTCGACGCGGAGCGGGAAGTCCGGCCCAAGCGCCTCGCGGTGCGCCTTCAGGTATTCGTAGTTCTTGCGGAGGCCTTCGCGGCCTTCGGCGGCGCTGTAGGGCAGAGCGACTTTGGCGCCGGTGAAGCCCATTTCTCTCGCCGCTGTGGGCTGAGGGCCTGTGCAGTAGAAGTCGAGCCTGTCGCGTGTCGCTCCGCCAATCATCTTGTATACGGGCTCGTTGCGGATCTTGCCGAGCAGATCCCATAATGCGAGATCAATGACTGAGATGACGGCGACTGGAAGGCCTTTGCGGCCGTAGAACATGGAGGCTCTGTACATTTGCTCGAAGAGATTGTTGGTGTCTCTGGGGTCTGTCGAAATGATCAGCGACTACCGAAGACTTCAGGAATCACAGTAACACATACCGGAGCCGATCAAAAACCTCCTGAAGTGCTCTGCAGTCAACCAGCAAGCTGGCGGGCCTCCGAACCCAGTCGCAAAGCCCTTAGAGCCATCTGTTGCCTCGATCTCAACGCAAAAAGAACCCAGCACGTTGATGCCGAAGTCGGTTCTTGAGTTGCGGTACTGAGGGTAGTGTGACATGGGAGTGGCGATTTTCGAGTCGATCAGCCAGTGGCCACCCTTGACATTGTGGTAGTCTCCGCCGGCGCCCACGCCTTGGACGAGGAAGGTTTTGATCTCCTTGATCCTCGGGAACGAGGTCACGTTGCTGGTGGTGGACGGCATTTTGCCGGATGCAGATTGCTAGTCGGACAATCTGTTTTGAGGTGGAACAATGTTCAGGTTACTTTCTTGAGATGTTCCAATTGCTTAGCGGAAGAATGCGGAACTGGTTAAGAAGATGGTGTGCGAGGAGGATGAAGAAAGTCAAGACAGACGGCAAAAAGAACAAACCGTCAGACTAGTATACTTTTCTTGCCGACAACCTGGTGGGTCGTCATCAACAGCCGAAGGAGACATATTCGGCCGTGAGGTAGCGAGTCCGCGTACCAGATCACCTGGCGCGCGTGCAGACGACGTCGTAGCTCGGCAAGATGGCGTCCACTGGGACGAGCAGCGGGCCACTTGGCGCAGGCTGTGCGGGGTCTGGAGCTGGGGACTGGGAACAAAAACCCGAGCGCATCCCGCCTCTCGGTTGCTGCTTTCCCGCGAGCCGACCGAGATGTCGTCCAACACCAACCAGACGCCAAAGAGCGACGATTCGCCCGGCAATGCCGCCGAGCAAAGAGACGAGGAGCTGTGGAGTGGCGAGGATGATTATTCGGATGCCGGCGGCGCTGACGGCGCTGATGGAACCGGCAAACGCAAGCGACAGAAGACCTCGCGGCCGCTGAGCGTGTCGTGCGAGCTGTGCAAGTCGCGCAAGGTATGCGTGATCGACCTCACTTACTCGCTCGCCGTCGCTGATCAGCGGTGACAGGTCAAGTGTGATCGCGGCCAACCACGCTGCGGCTGGTGCGTCCGAAATGGCCAAGCTTGCGAGTATAGAGAACGCAAGAAGCCTGGCTTGCGCGCAGGTAAGGATTAGTCGTCATGGCGGCAAGGCCGCACACGAAGCCATTATTTCGATGTGAAGGGCTGTCAGAGCGAAGAGTCGGAAACTTTGACTGACTCTCTGGACATTAGGGTACGGTAGAGAGCTGGAATCACGTCTCGGTAAGTACCACATCATACACGCAGCGGGATAACCAGCCGACTTCGATGTGTACTTGACTAATATCTCTTCCAGATAAACTGGAGGGCGTTCTGCAGACGCAACAAAATCTCTTGCAACAACTCACAAATCACATAAGCGGCCAGTCACCTGGAAACCATCAATCACCTCACAGCGTGCAATCTCAACATGCGCCACAAGCTGAGGCCGCGTTGTATATGCAGACAACAGCCAACATGTATCCTAACATGCAGGCGGCTAATGCATCATACTCCGGTCCTGCACAGCTCAATCAACCACAGCATCAGCAGCAATCGCAGGGGCGACCTTCGCTGCCATCAGCTCAAGTGCCACCGCCGCCCGGTGAATCATACACCGCCGTAAACCCGCCTTTGGAATCGCCCAGCTTGAACATTACATCGGCTTCGCAAAGCGGTATGGTCGCTAACGCTGGACCGAATTCGGTGACTCAAGACCAAGATTTCCCTCCTTACGACCTCTTGTATGCTCTTACCGACCTTTTCTTCAAACACGTCAATACATGGTGTCCTATTCTTCACAGGAGGACGACTTTAGACTCGCTCTTTGGCCCAGCAGCTTTAGAAGAGGACGACCGAATACTTCTTCACGCGATTGTTGCCACTACACTCCGTTTCTCCGCGGACAACCGGCTGACACCGCAAGCACGTGAACGGTATCATGCAGTCTCAAAGCAAAAGGTACTGCTATATGGTCTAGAGAACAGTTCCGTCAAAGCATTGCAAGCTTTGGTCATTCTTGCTCTTGATATTGTTGGCAGCTCAAACGGGCCTCCTGGTTGGAACCTTCTAGCACTGATGGCTAGGAGCGTGGTGCAGCTCGGTCTAGCTGTCGAGACTACGTCCTCATCAGTGTCGCCTGTCTATCCGTCCATCTACACGCTACGCGCGATGGTATTACCAGAATCCGTGTCTTTCATCGAGGACGAGGCGAGACGAAGGCTGTTTTGGATGATCTACCTGCTCGACCGATACGCGACTATTGCAACCGCTTTCGAATTTGCCCTTGACGACAAGGAAATTGACCGCAAGTTGCCCTGTCGTGACGACCTGTGGGCACGCAATCAGCCTGTCGAGACGAGATGGTTTCATCCTCCAGACCGTACAGAGTATCACGAGGACGTGCCGGACAACCTTGGCTCGTTCAGCTACTATATCGAGATTCTGGGCATTCTGTCGCAGATCCATCGGTTCCTCAAGAAGCCCGTGGATATTGGGGCTCTTTCTGACGTCGAACAATGGCAGCAAGAATACCGCCAGCTAGACGGCAAGCTGAACACATGGAAGTTTAGCCTACCCAGCGAGCACGGGAACCTGTCGCGGCTCTTTGACCCCAACAGCAGCAGCAAAATCAACTGCATATGGATCATGCTGCACATCACATACCACACGTGAGTGCTCAAACATTCCTGTCTGCCATCGAACTTAAGCTAACACTACCAAAGCACCGTGATCCGACTCCATTCATCCGCAGCCTACCCGACCACGCGATCGCCAATCTTCACGCCCTCCTACAGCGCTAGCCAGCGTTGCCACTCCGCCGTCGAAGACATTTGCACCCTATGCACCTACGTCCGCAACAACAACATGCTGACCAAACTCGGCCCGCCCTTCGCCTTCAGCCTCTGGGTCGCCGCCCGCCTCCTCCTCGTCCACGGCTCCACCATCGACCACCAAGTCAACCCCGCCATCCACCCGCTCGTCGAGACCCTGCGCGAAATGGGCTGCTATTGGGAAGTCGCGCAGCGCTACGCCGTGCTCCTCGCCCGCGTCCTCGAGGAATACCACGACAGCGAGCGCGCCCCGCCCGGCGTGAACGGCGTGCGCGAGACGCCTTCCACCGTCCGCATCCTCGCCGACATGCGCCGCTGCGCTTACGATCTCGACTTCCTCATCTCCCGCCAGCCGAAGCCGCCTAACGCGAAGGTCAACGCTATCACTCCTGCGCGCACGCCGGCGCCCAACGAGCTGGAGTACCTGGACGTGTTTGACTTCTTCAACATGCCTCGGCTGCCGTTCCCTGCGGGCGCGGAGGCGGGTCTTGCTGCGGGCAACGGCGATGCTGGGGCTGGGGCGGGCGCCGGCGCCGAGTATCAGAGTATGGAGGGGAACGGGAACAATGAGTTTAATATCACGAATTTCATGTATGATGCGAACTCGGATTGGTTCATGAAGAATACGGGTTGAGAGCTGGAGGGACTCGGGGTGGAGGTGGGAGTGTGTTGAATGATAATTGGAGATTGTATCTAGCCTGCTTCTTGGATGATGCTTTCAGCTGTCGATAGTCTAAGTTTAATCTAGTCTTGTACTATAAAGGTTTCACAGAGACGATGATGGTGTAGTGCCATATCATGACCCACTGCGAAGTGCCTTTGGCGTGTCGTGATCGATCGACTAACAGAGCAGACAACGAGAATCGCGACGAAATGGGACAAATAGGACAAGTGGGCCAGATAATATTGATGCAGCATGTGTTTGATTGAGCTGAGCTGTCTGATCTGTGCGTTCCGACCAGGAGCCAAAGGACACGCAACACCCTCCTCCCATACGACGGCGGGCTGGACGAGCCATGAAGATAGCATCGTACCCTGCAATTTTCCTCCCTCCCTCCCCTCCCTACCCTCTCTCTCCACCTCTCTCTCCCTCCCCACACCTCTGCTCCCCCACAGCCACCGCAGGTCCTCGCGCATAGAGCAGCGAAGCGCGGCGGAATTGCCGAATTAGCCAGGCAAGCGATGAAGCATCGCAAGCCCGATTTCGGAGGCTCCGCGACACGGAAGCAGGCAGAACCAGCTGCAAGCCTCGCGACGTCGGCCGGGAGCTGGGGAACTCCGATTAGGGACAATCAAGCGAACAGCCAGACAACAAAGTTTGAAACGAATGGCGAACGGGCGACAGCAGCGTGTCGTCTCTCCTAGGAAAGGGAAGTTGGTTCCGCGCATTGCTCTGCGGAAGAGCAAGCAAGGGGTTAGAAAGCAAGCCGTGCCCCGGCTGGGGCTGACGCGCCTATCTCCTGACAACGACGCCCTGGCGGCGGGTTGCGCGCTCCGCCTTGTACTCGTCCTCGGACTCGGAGGAGCACTCGGAGGAGTCAGAGTAGCCGCAGCGGGAGCCGCCGCAGTCAAGCTTGACGCGGGCGCCTGCGCGAGTGATGCCGTAGCGCTCGCAGGTGCAGCAGGAAGAGGAGCTGGAGACGGACGACGGGGTGCTGGAGCCGGAAGAGCGGGAAGTGAGCGACGGGACGTCGGAGTCGGAGTCAGAGTCGTCCTCGGAGTCTTCCTCGGAGGAGTCGGAGTCTTCGACGGAGGCGGCGGCGAAGCGGGCGGCGAGCTGCTCGACGGTCGGGCCGGCAAAGGTCTCGGAGCGCAGGGCGGCGGACGCGTGCGGCTTCTGG
Organism: Cladosporium halotolerans; assembly: GCF_011745625.1. Classification (NCBI taxonomy): domain Eukaryota; kingdom Fungi; phylum Ascomycota; class Dothideomycetes; order Cladosporiales; family Cladosporiaceae; genus Cladosporium; species Cladosporium halotolerans. The sequence continues at coordinate 28,774 of NW_027191493.1, forward strand.
GGCTTCGGGGACTTGATCTGGGACGGGCTGAGGGAGCGGCCCTTGGGGACGTCGGAGACGCGGCGGGCAGCGCGGGCGGCCTTGTCGGTGGCGGAGGGCGCGGAGGGCTTGCCAGACGGGATGTCAAGGACGTTGAGCTTGCGGCCGGTGGTGGGCTCGACGACGGAGTCGCGGGCGGGGTCGTGCGAGACGTGGTAGCCGTCGATGATGTAGTAGTACCAGTAGCGCTGGCCCTGCTTCAGAGTCTTGCCCTGGAAGCGGAAGGTGCCCTTCCAGCCACCGGCTTTGGCGGCATCCTTGGAGAGCGGGAGCTGGCCGTTGTAGTTGTCCCAGGAGCCGAGCAGATGGACGGACTTGCAGTGGGCGGAAGTGCGGAGAGTGAAGTTGAGCTGGACGGCGGCCATTGTGATGGTTGTGTTGGCTTTTTTGGAATTGTCTGGGTTTGGCTGAGAATATTTGGCGAGCAAGAAGAGCTGATTAGTAGCGTATTGTGCTTGTTTGGCTTTTGTGGTTTTGTTGATATGTCGACCAGCGACAATAAATGGCTAAAATGCGTGGGTTGGATTATTAGTTTGAGTGAGTATGAACAGCGAGCACCAGGCTCTGGAACAGAAAAGATGAACTAGAAAATGGGAACTAAGAAACAGCTCTCGAGGTTGACAGGCTTGCTAAGGAGAAAAGAAAGAGAAGCGCGAGAGACGCCTCAAGCGCATATACTTATGGAAAGACTGAGAGGGCGGCGACACGGCAGGCTGAACAGGTGGGCTCGATGCAGTGCGATGCGACTATCGGATGGCCGCATGCCAGCGCTAACAGACGGGCTCGAGTGGAAGAGCAGACGGCGGGTGGTCGGCGATGGTGGGAGGTGGTGCAGCTGAAGGCGTGAGGTTCGCGGTTAGAAGCTGGCCATGATTGGATCGCGCGGTGGGCCCAGCACGCTTCGGTCGAGCCAGTGAGCGCGCGCGAAGCCTCTGGCAGAAGGACGCACAGCAAGGATGCGGACGTGATGTCCTGCATGCGGCACGCTTAGCTGATGTTATCTTTGGCATGCCAGTCCTTGCTTGCGGGCGGGGAGGCATTGTTCAGGACGGAAGTAGGATAGCAGGTGCAGCGTGCATTGGCCTGGGCGTCTATGTGCAGGTGAGTATCCGACTGACTCTGTGCATATGCACTCGTTGCATACGCCATGTGAAGAGTGCACGATCGCGGTCGTCGGATGCAATAGAGTCGAGTGCGCTGCTGGTCCTATACGCCAGCTGCGTAGTCAGTACGCAGGTTGTGTCGAGTGGCTGGCTTGTGCTACTGACATTGCATCTGACTGCTCCATTTGGTCAGTAACTTTCCGAGATGCATCGGGTTAGTCTGATAGTCCGTCTGTGAGTAGCAGTAAGAGACGACAATTGGTGTCTTGAAAGATACGAAAGGAGCAGTCCTCGTTAAAATACAGGCTCTTTTTTGACAGTCTACCTAAGCTGAGAGAAGGTGAGGTTTTCCGGAAATGTGCAATTGACTACTCTTCTTCGCCAGCAACCAACAACTCGGCCAATTCCTCGCGACTCAGCGTACTCTTTCTTCGCTTCGCCCTGCCGCGGATCTTAGTCTTCCTCACCGGACTGAAGATCTGGCCCAGGGTATCATCGTCTTGCAGCTCATCCGCATCGTTCGCCCCGTCGAGCTGCGGGGCAATATCCTTGCTGCCAGCCTGGCGGTGAGCTTCTCTTGCCGCCTGCACAGCTGCTGCTTCTTGAGCAACGGCATCAAGCTTCTCGTTGAGAGTCATTTGCACCTCGGCTGGCTGCTCGCTTAGGTCTTGCGCTTCGCTTGTCTCTTCGATGTCATGCGGTTGCTTTGTCCCTTGCAATCGTGCAGTGTCTAGCGATGTTTTCTTCCCAGGAGATTTCTGTGCAGTTCCAGGGGGGCGAAGGTCGAACGTCGCAGGAGGTTCCAAGAGATCACGTTTCCGTTTTGATGCGCTCGTTGAACCAAGGCTGCCAGTGAGCTTCGGAGCTTCCAACATCATGCTCACATCCTCAATGTCGTCCGAGTCGTCCGGCAAAGGAATCTCACTTACTTCGCCTTCGACGAAACTCTGGTCTGGCTCTTCGTCGTAGGCTCCGTATCCAGCTTGCTCGTCTCGAATGGGCGAGCAAAGACCCATGCCCTTCTGCAAGTCCTCAAGCCTGAGTGTTTCTCCAGTATCCATGCGTCGTCGCCACCCGTCCATCATTGCCAGAACATCCTTCCAGCGCTTTTCCATGTGCTCCCATCCTTGCCGAAGACGGATGATCTCGTCATCCCGTACCTCAACCTCTTCTACCGACACAAAGTTGGGGTTTGTGAGAATCCTCTTCAAATGCTCCAGAGTGTTGTCGAGCTCCGTCGCCAGTGTCTCATAAGATGTTGGCAGGGCATGCACCAAATCATTCTGCTTCCCATCGACAAACTCATCGTTGCTCCCTCGGCTTCCGATCGCGCTGTCAGGCATGCCTTGTGTGTTCGCTGGCAGCCCAAGCAAATCCTTCATAGTCCCCAGCGCTTCACGCAGCAACCCGATCAGCCCATCGTTCTCATCGCTCAAGCCCTGGCTGAGCTGCGTCAAGAACTCCGTCGTCTCCTGCTTCAGACTATACTCGGGGTCTCCCACTTCCCTCCCCTCGCTCTCCCGCTGCTGTCTCCTGCCACCACTGATCGTCATGCTCGGCGCCACAACGCCCGCCCTGTTTCCCCTCCTCTGATCCTGAAGATGCGCCTTCAGCCTCGCGAGCTCCAAATCCCTCTTCTTGACATCATTCGCGCACTGCGTCCGCACCTGCGCCAGCGAAGCCTTCAGCCGCCCAACCTGCTCCTGCAAACCCTTCACATTCCTTTCAACCTTCCTCGCATCCTCCCTCGCCAGCCGCTCCGCGTTCTGCGCTTGCACGGCCTCGCGCGCTTTCTCCTCGCCTTTCGTCTTCAGCCGCTCGATCTCGCCGTTCTTCCGCGTGTCTTCGGCGCGCACTTGCCGCACGGAGAAGGACAGTTGCTCGTTGCGCTCTTTGTCGCGGTCGGAGCGGAGCACCAGGTCGTGCACGAGGTTGATGATCTGCGCGCGCGACTCGCGCGAGGGCTTGACGAAGTCGATTGAGGCGCCGTTGCGTAGGAGGCCCCGGGCGAGGAGCAGGTTGTTGAGGTAGGTGGAGGCGGTGCGGAGGGACTCGCTGTCCATTGTTGCTGGTTGTGAGCCTGAGCTGGCTCCTTGTGGGTAGATGCCGACGTGTTGGAGGGGCTGGGGGTATTTTTGTGTGGATGTTGCTGCATTGGTTCCAGTGTTTACTCGGTGAGCGCTGCGAAGTCCCCGCTAGCGCCCAATGCGGCTAAAGCCAAATAGCCCGCTGCCACCCAAGCTGAGGCGCGACGGGCGTGATCTATCAGACATGATTTCTTTTTTCAGGACTGTTCTTCGTGTCTTCTCGCGAACATGACGATTGAGCTACATTCGATTAATGCGGATGCTTGTTGTGGTCATCACGTGATAGTCCGGCCAATGTCTCTGCCTCGAGCGCTCGGTCAGATGGGAGGCGCTAAGGAAGAACCGACGAGAATGCCTCGGCCAAAACGTATCGGGTGAACAAAAGATATATGCACGCAAGTCACAGAAGCACCGAGGACACGCCTGTATTTCTACTTTGACGATCGTACGTACATAGCGGATCCCAAACTCGCAAGTCACTCGTGCATTGAAAATCAATATGCCAGATAGCCACGGGCGAAGGCGCACGCCAGCAGGGTCACGTCTTCATCGTCACAAGCCACCGAAATCCTCATTGGCAGCATCAAGGGATGGGCGAGAGTCAAACTCACTATCCCGGTTCGTTCTGGTCTCGGCTCCATTCGAATACAATAGCGCACGTCCCTAGGCGTGCTGTCTCCACGCTTGTGAAATCGTTCTGTAAATGCCTCGGTCCGTGATGGACTGCGTAACAAGTAACCACATTCAACAGACGGCGATTCGGTCCAATATATTGCGAACGGCAGCGAAAGGTACATCGGTACAAATTCTCGACACCACAATCCTGTAGACATTTAGTCTTTTCCATCATGCCATGCGCCTACACGTGCATACAAGCGACAGGACAACATCCTTCTCCCAGCTGCGGGGCAAACTCTCCACATGCCTGGAACCCACTTCGCTCGGCAATCGCTCGTCCACGTACGTCGACTCCCACTTATCCGGTTCTGCGCGAGATGCAGAGGCCCAAAGACGCCAAGTGTATCATTCTGATCGAGAGCTTAAAGCCTCACGGCGCCCCCATGGAGAGTCCCGATGTAGGTAAACCTAGACCCTTTCACATTACTCATTCTCAGCAACAATGGCTCCCTACCTGAACGGTGACATCGTCGACCCCTCCGAGGGTAAGACCGATCCCGCCTACCCCATCACCTTTCAAGGTCTGGACAAATACTGCGTCTATCACTCGCACGGCCAAGACGGCCTTTCAAACTCCCTCCGCGCCAAAATCGACCTTCCCGCAGGCCACCTGATCGGCTACATCACGAACCATACGCCCCTCAAGAAACCCGCCTGGTCCTCCGTCCAGACCGGCCCCAATTCGCACATCGAGCTCAACAGCCCAATGCTTTACATCAACCACTCCTGCGCACCCAACGTCGAGTTCCGCATGGTCTCCCCCGACGCTCAAGGCAACTACCCCTCGACAGACTCCTACGCGGTCCGCGAAGGCCAGCCCGCGCCTACGCCTGGCGAGTTCGGCATCGCTGGCGAGCTTCGCGTCGCGGGCAACAGGGACCTCAAGGCTGGAGAGGATCTGAGCTTCTTCTACCCTTCTACGGAGTGGGACATGGGCAAGCCGTTCCAGTGCCTGTGCGATGCGCCCAAGGATGTTTGTCTGGGGAAGATTCAGGGCGCGAAGCACGTTGATCGTCAGGTGCTGGGGAAGTACTATGTGAACCCGCACATTCAGGATATGCTGAAGTGAGGTGGTGTTGAAATGAGTTTGAGCGTTGCTGCGTGGCGTAGGGCGATGTGGGGAGTTGGGAAAACCGTGTGATATACTGACGAATACTACCTGTGTGAATTATTACCGGTCGTCCCATGCATCACTTCAGGCGGAATGGAGCCCGTGTGAGCAGCAATGTGCTTCAGATGCCGTGCGTCTCCGTTGTTTGAAGACTGACGGACTGCACGCAGCTGATGAAGTCAGCCTCAGTAAGCACTGCATCATCAACCTCTGTACGAGCTCTACGCCTTTCGCTCTCTCACAGACAGAGTCGTTGGGGAACCATGCTTCGGGGCTTATCGGGGAAAACATGAGACGTAAGCCCATGCAGGACAGAGTCACAGGGCAGACTTGCTTTTGCCGGCCCTGTAAATAAACACCAGGCGTGGAGTGCCGGTGTCATTGGCTGACGCCCAATGGTAAGCTAAGCCACGCGTGGGCGTAGGACGACCAAGGGGAGCCCCTCTTCCGGCGTTTCGCGTCTGGCCGGCGTGTCGAGAAGGGAGGAGGAGGAGGAGGCGTGCACGGCGTGGCAGACGGGCCACGGTGGCACAGCGAGCAGCAGGCGAGGTCGAGGAGAGCCACGCGAACTGCAGCCGGCGATCTGTTGCGCGCACCCAGCCCAGCCGGACAGACCGCAGCAAGGGCCTCGATCGGCGGCGAGAACGCGTCGTCGAACGGGCTGGCGTGGCGGCATTATTATTATCACTCGCCCGACCCCACCACACAAAAGCCCCTCGCGCCTGAGGCATCACGTGCTTCACCGCCCGCCTCGGTGACGTTAGGGACGCGGGAGGCAGCTGCGCTTGTCGCCCAGCACCCGCTGCGCTCCCCTTCCACCTCCACTGCAGCTGCCTCGCAAGAACGCAGCCACCACACCCGCACCCGCAAAACCCGCCCGTCACCACCACCACCACCACCACCACCGCTCCCACACCACCTCGCGTCTCGTCGACACACCCGCCCTGCCACACCAGCCCTGCTCTCGCCGCCGGCTCCCACGCACAACACCACTCACTCACGTAAGACTCATTCCCCTTCCTCCCGCCCCGCCCACCGCCTGCAAACCCTGTCTGCCAAGAGCGACCCATCGCGCCCTGCGAATCGACGGACCGGCGAGCCAGACCTTGCGATGCGCCGCGAGATGCGTACACCACATCAGACCAGGTGTGAAGGCCGCGAGGGCGTCGGAGAGGGCATGTGGGCGGACAAATGCCACGCCGGCTTGCTGTCGCTGGAGCCGGCTTCATTGACGCCGGCCGCCTCACATGTCAACAAACTGGGGTCGTGGTTGTGCATCAACTTCCACGAGCGTGACCGGCGTCGCTGAGCCTCCTCTGCGATCGAGCCTGAACTGCACTACCGGGCGTGCCTGGCGATCGGGATTGCTTGTTGCGCTATTTGTTTGTGGGGCATCAACACTGACTCCGACACCAGACCATATTTCGCTAAGCCGTCAAAATGGGCTACGAGGATTCCGTCTACCTGGCCAAGCTCGCTGAGCAGGCCGAGCGCTATGAGGGTATGTTGTGTCCGCGCATCCACGCCGCTGACAGGCAACTAATGCGCGCGCACAGAGATGGTCGAGAACATGAAGGCCGTCGCCTCCGCCGACCAGGAGCTGTCCGTCGAGGAGAGGAACCTTCTCTCCGTCGCCTACAAGAACGTCATTGGCGCCCGCCGTGCCTCCTGGCGCATCGTCACCTCCATCGAGCAGAAGGAGGAGAGCAAGGGCAACGACTCCCAGGTCGCCCTCATCAAGGAGTACCGCCAGAAGATCGAGGCCGAGCTCGGCAAGATCTGCGAGGACATCCTCGAGGTCCTTGAGAAGCACCTGATCCCCTCTGCACAGAGCGGCGAGTCCAAGGTCTTCTACCACAAGATGTGCGTATACTAGAGCTGCGTTGCGACTTTGGCGAGCAATGCTGATCGATGGTTTTCTGTCCACAGGAAGGGTGACTACCACCGCTACCTTGCCGAGTTCGCCATGAGCGACCAGCGCAAGACCTCCGCCGACAAGTCCCTCGAGGCTTACCAGGCCGCCACTGAGATCGCATCCACTGAGCTCGCCCCGACCCACCCCATCCGTCTCGGTCTTGCCCTGAACTTCTCGGTCTTCTACTACGAGATCCTGAACTCTCCCGACAAGGCCTGCCAGATGGCCAAGACCTCTTTCGACGAGGCCATTGCCGGTGCGTTTGGCGGAAACCCCACTGTATGAGCTACACTGACCTGTTGTAACAACAGAGCTCGACACCCTGTCCGAGGAGAGCTACAAGGACTCCACCCTCATCATGCAGCTGCTCCGCGACAACCTGGTACGTGTCAAATGACGTAGGCATCTATTTGAGCCCCTCGCTGACAACCCTCACAGACCCTCTGGACTTCCTCCGAGGCCGAGCCTTCGGCTGAGTCCGCCGCCCCCGCCGAGGCCCAGGCCGAGACCAAGGACACCGCCGACGCGCCCGCCGGCACCGAGGACAAGCCCGCGCAGTAAACGCAACCACACTCTTTTTCCCAATCCTAAAGCAAACGCGTTACGATGGCAGCGGCGCCGCTCTCGATAGAGGACCCAGCGGCTTCAGCCCGCCCTCACTCACACCCCGGGGCGTGCGAGAACTTTTCCCCTTGTTGTTTTTTTGGCCCCTTTGAACTTTTATCTGGCGGAGCGTGGCGGAGTGAAGGAGGACAAACTGGGGTGTTGACAGAGTTATAAGGGGGCGACTTGTGTCTTTTTGCGGACAAAAATTCTCAAAGTGATCATCAACCTCTTGTTTGGACTGGTCTCACCCCCACACTCACCACCGACCTCGCTAGCGCACAGCTTTTCCATCGATACCTTACCTATCTTCACCGTCTGACCAGTCTGACTTGTTCGTTGCTGCCGTGTTTTGTCTGTAGGGAGTGAGTGGGGATTTCGGACGTGTTTTTTCCTATGAGTTTTGGTTTTGGCGGTCTACCTGGGTACGATTCATGGTCTAGGTCAGGTCTACTTGATGCAGAGGACTAGATTGGAATACATGCTATACTGCATTAGGTGGCCGCATGCGTTTTCGAGTATGTTCCGCGCTGATCGAGATAGCAACGACCGTCGAGGCCAATTTCCGACGTCTGAGACACTCTCATTTGCAACAATGCCATAGTCCAGGCAGGTCTCGAGAGGTCGCGTCGGCTTGCCGCGTCCACTGCCGGGCTCGGAGCCCAACGGCTGGATCTGATCTGTTATATAACGGTCGAGGGCAGATATAGGGCGAGCTCGGACGGCGTCTGGGGCGTGCGCGCATTGCGAGACCTGCTACTCCCGCAGGCGATCGAGCAGGGGCGCGCTTTGGTACATAGCTTACTGGGGCTTGATACCGGATGGCGGACACGCCTGCGGGGTGTGTCCTCCATGGGAGAAATACATCTCGCATGACATGGCGTCGTCGACTGACGGAGAACCGGACTCTGGCCCAGGCTGAGCCTCGCACTCCGCGAAACTCCAGCCAATGGTCGGCAGCAGTGCCTCCCAGACACTCGTGATGTACTGTACATGTTCGCCCGCCGGACCCGACCCAGCGATTGGGCGCGGTGGCGACGATCCGGCGCAGCGCGGGGTTGGCTGGCTGGGTGTGGTCGCGGGTGGCAGAGGCGCGGTGCTCGCTCTGACAGGCTGGCGCGCAGTCGATGGCGTTCCCTGGACTGAACTGTCGTCTGCTGCTGCCCGTTCTTGGCTGCGCGTGGGTTTCGCCCTTTCGACGCCGTTCCATCGCCGTCACCCGCCCTCGCCCTCCTCTCTCTCCTCTCCCTCGCCATTATCACCTCCTGCGACCGCGCTCCGCTTCGTCTCCGTTCGCATCCCGGTTTTCGCTTCCATTGCTTGCTTGCAATTGCACTCGGCGTTCGTGCTGCGAGGAGTCCCGACTTACTTCTGTCCCTGCCGCGTTCCTGCATTCGGTGTTGCGGTTAAGTCTTTCGGTACGTGACCAGTCCCCCTGCCTTTCTTTGCCCTGCCTGCTTGCCTGCCCGTCGCGTCGACGTCGACGTCGACTCGCGCTGCGCTGCCCCAGGGCGCGCGCGCGCAGCACCACCGCCGCCGCCAGCACCACCAACAGGACACCGGGGAGAGGCAGCGGCAGCGGCCAGGCGCAGGCGCGCGCAGGCCCAGCAGCACCTGTCCCAGCACGCGCGACAATGCCTCTCGCACGGTGGGACCCGGGTGGTCGGGAGGCGATCGCACGCGGCTCAAGACATCCTTGTCGGCACATCATCACCGCAGCCCGCGCGCGGCGCGCCATCGCCAGCAGCCTCAGCCAGGCGCACCGGTACGCACTGCGCTCCGCCGGCGCGACCACACCCTCCGCCAGGCCAGGCCAGGCCTGAGGCTGTCTGTCGCCCGCCGCGCCCGTGATGCTGCTGCTGCTGCTGCTGCTGCTGCTGCTGCCGCCGCCGCCGTCGCCGCCCGCCCCGCCCCGCCCCGCCGCGCCCTCCCGCCGCCGCCTCGTGTCTGGCCTCACTGCCTCAGTCCCGCCGCGGAGCCACCCATTGTCCTGCTCCAGCTCACGGCCCGGTGGTGCCCGCGCGCAGCCAGGCTGCTTCCGCGCTTCAGCGCACACACCTCCGCCTCCCAACTTCGGCTTGCACACGCCTTGCTACCTTGTCCTACACACTCCCCCGTCCTCCCTCTCGCTGCACCACACGTTGCGACGCTTGGCTCACGCGCGCCGCAGATTCGCCTCCCTTTCGACAGACTTGCTTGCTTGCTTCGATTGCGAAACACTGCTCGCCGCTGCTCCGCCCTCTGCGAGTATTGCGACTCACCCTCGTCATCGACTTCAGATTTCCCTTCCGCGCGACTGCACTTTCACAAGCCGCCGTCCGTGCATCACCTTGCGTCGCTTTACCCGACAGCATCATCAGCTTCGAGCGCGCGTTACATTGAACCAGTCATTGCGACTTGACGACCGTCTCCAGCATCCTTACGCTTTACACGTGAGTGCGCGCCCTCTCATCCGAAACATGCGCCTCCCTCGGGCTTGCGTCATCGCACCCGAGTCCGCGACAATAGTACTGACCGGCGCACACATCCAGGTTTCGAACGACTTCTTCCGATTCACGTTCACCACTCGACCCACGCGAAAATGAGCTTCCCGAACTTTGGCGAGGCCGGCGCGCAGCCGCAGCCGACTGCACAGGAGCATGGTGGATTCGGCGCGACCGGCGTTCCCGACCAGCAGCAGAACCCGATGGGCCAGCAGATGGACCAGCCGATGGGTCAGCCTATGGGCCAGCCCATGGACCAAGCGCAGCCGCAAGGCCAGTTCCCCGGTGCCCCGACCGCCGGTACACCTGGCGCTCCGGGCGCGGCGCCCCAGGAGGGCAAGACTACGCTCTGGTATGTTGCATTGATGGATACGGGTGGAGGACTCGAGGCGCTGACAAAATGTACAGGATGGGCGAGCTCGAGCCCTGGATTGACGAGAACTTTGTGCGCACCGTCTGGTTCGGCATGGGCTACCAGGTCAACGTCAAGATGATCCGCGACAAGTTCTCTGGGTACGTGCAGACACCGACCGGATGGAACCAGCAGCAACAGACTGACAACCAAACCAGAAGCAACGCCGGATACTGCTTCGTCGACTTTGAGAGCCCCGACGCGGCCTCCAAGGCCCTCCAGCTCAACGGCCAGGTCATTCCTAACAGCAACCGCCAGTTCAAGCTCAACTGGGCATCTGGTGGTGGCCTCGCCGACCGCAGCCGCGACGACCGTGGCCCCGAATTCTCCATCTTCGTCGGTGACCTCGGCCCCGAGGTCAACGAGTACGTCCTCATGTCGCTCTTCCAGACCAAGTACAACTCTTGCAAGTCTGCCAAGATCATGACCGACCCGATCAGCGGCCTATCTAGGGGCTACGGCTTCGTTCGTTTCGCCGACGAGGGTGACCAGCAGCTCGCTCTCCGCGAGATGCAGGGTGTCTACTGCGGCAACAGGCCCATGCGCATCAGCACCGCCACTCCCAAGAACAAGAGCGGCGCCGCTGGAGCTCCTGGCATGGGCGGCATGCCCGGTGGCCCCAACATGGGCATGTACTCCATGGGCGCCCCGCCCATGGCCGGTTACTACGGTGCTCCCCAGCCGATGAACCAGTTCACGGACCCGAACAACACCACCGTCTTCGTCGGCGGCCTTTCCGGCTACGTTACCGAGGACGAGCTCCGTTCTTTCTTCCAGGGCTTCGGCGAGATCACCTACGTCAAGATCCCGCCCGGCAAGGGCTGCGGCTTCGTCCAGTTCGTCCAGCGCCACGCCGCCGAGATGGCCATCAATCAGATGCAGGGCTACCCGATCGGCAACTCGCGCGTGCGCCTGAGCTGGGGCCGCTCGCAGAACAACTCTGGCCCCGCTGGTACCCCTTACCGCCCCGCGCCGCCGCCCCCCGTCTACCCTTCCATGGGCATGCCGCCGCACAACCCGTACGGCAACTTCGCTCCGCGCCAGTAGAGCGTGGGTTCCAAGGGGTTGCTTTTCTTGCGTCCGTCCGTCCGTCCTTCTTGCCTTGAGTGAGGTTGCACTTTAGCGGGAGTTGGTCAAAATCGAAAAGAATCAAAAAGGGGAAACACACATCATCCATCCATCCATCATACTTATTACACACACACGCGAACGAAAACACCTTGCTTGCTTGCTTTACCTTGCTCTCCTCCGGACTGTTTGCATGCTTTCAACTCGTCTTTCCACCCACGACTCTCGACTACCACGACTTTTCCCTTTTCACATCCTTTCTGCCCCCCACTACTTCTGCTGTTCAGCGTTGCTAGCAACTACGGTACCTGCCTCTCTATTACCCTCAGCGACGAAAGAACGGAAGGATACGAACGAAGGCTACGAATGGAAATACGACAAGGCTTCTTCTTTCAAGGGTTACTCTTGCTTTACTCTCTCGGTGCGAATGCGAATGGGGGATGAATCAACCATAGCTTCTTCTGCTTCTGAAATTCTAAGACTGCTTGGTCTGGCTTGGTCTTGGTCTTGGTCTTGGTCTTGGTCTTGGTCTTGGTCTTCTCGACTGTCTGTCTGGTTTCTGTTTTCGTTCGAGAGGGCATTGACGGATGGGTTGGGCTGGGCTGGGCTGGGCTGGGCTGGGCTGGGCTGGGCTTTTTGGCTTGCGGCTGATCTGTCTTGCCTGCTTTTGGGGTGCTTTCGGGTCGGGGCCGGGGCCTGGGCCTTTGGCCGTGCCCTTTTGTTGTTATTCTTCTCCAGAAAGTTTTCCAGTTTGAGACTGAGATTGTTCGAGATTGCTACTAAAATTGTTTTTGTTGCCTTTTTTTTTTTCTCTACTTACTTGCTCGGTTCTTGCTCGAGCTTCTCAACCTTGTGATTCGTTTTTGTTTGATCGATCGTTGTCTCGGGTTGTCTTCGCGTGGTGTCTTTTTGTCTCTTCTGCGAGAAGGTCGCTCGCGTGCGCGCTACTTTCGTCCTTTCCGTCCCGGTTTGAGAAAATGCACCGGCGTTCGTTCGTCTGAGTTCCTTGCTACCTGGCGTGACCGTTCACTGCTTTTTTGTATTGGACTCCTCGTTGGAGTGGAAGGTGTCCGTGTGTACCATTATCGTCTTTTCGCCTTTGGTGTTTGCTTTGCTGGCTGCGGGTTTGGTGTTGGTCTGTTGGTGTTTTTTGGGCTAGGAATGGGAGTGTATGACAAAAGTTATTCTTTTTTTCGAAGTGAATGTTCGCGGTGTGATTTTGTCATCGTGAGGTTGCTGGGTTGGGTTGATTGGGTTGGGTCTGAGAAGTTTGGAGACGGGACTCGACTCGACTCGACTCCAAAGAACCTGAAGAACATGAGAGCCATCTTGGTTCGAGAGCTTTTGGTTTTTCCTCACTTGCTTGGTGAATATACAACCATTTTGATTCATCTGTCACTGTCCACGTTGATTTGTCCCAAGTGCGATTGATTCGCATTTGTCGTTTTCCTCGCTGACGTGTTAGATCGAGTTTCAGCCCTTGGGACGGAAACTCAATTTGATCTCGCTTTACTTTGCACGTCGTACGGTATTCGGATTATCAACCTCACATTATATGGCTTTACCGCCTTTCATCTCGGTGATGAGGTCTGGATGACCTAGTTCCAAGGTATTTCGATGCTATTCTCATCAAGGAGTAGGGACCCAAGCTGTCGTTCAGCGACTCGACTTTAGTCGACAACCACGCGGTCTGCGAGAAGCAAGAGTTACTCTTTGACACACCATTTTCTCGTGTATCGACAAGACTAGAATGTCCCACACAAAGGACCGCGGTGTCAGTCAGGCCATTGGAATCGCCGCCGTCAGTGCCTTCCAGCCTTCTCGCAACCAGTCACGCGCTCCTTCCTCATGTCTCCGCGAGCGCCTGCCGACCACACACAACACGTCGACTCGTCACTCTTTGATGTATTTCACTCAAACACGCGCTTCTAGAAACATCCGACGGCGAATTCTTCTCTCCATCGTCACAACACTCACACCTGCGCGCACTCGAACTGCGCCATCAACCATTCTTCACTGAAACAACCGTCTCCGCATCAACAAAACTCCAGCTGCCGCCATGCGCTACAAAGACTGGGACATCATCATCTACCCGAAAGGCAGCGACGTGCCTTTCCGCGAGTTCAAGACCACTTGCTACGCGATCAACTGTGGCGACAAGAGGTTCCTTGGCGAGAACGGTCCGTCGATCGACCCATGGTGCCTTACTGATCGCACTGTCGAGTTGCTGACATTTCCGAACAGGCACCAATCTGACGCCGCTGGTCACTTGTTTCGTCCCTGCGATTCAAGCCGAAATGCCGTTCACCGTCTCGCTGCACTCGTGGGTGCCCCCGGTTCATCCTGGGCTGCAGACTTCGTCGGTTGCGGCGTTCCCGGGACAAAAGGCGTTGTGGCAGGTCAAGATTATCGTCGATGGCTTCCCTGTCTCGTGAGCTCAATGACTTTGACGATATATGTGGGTTCGGAGCGCTGACTGAAGCGAACCGTAGGGTGCAGCTTTATCCGGCTGATTGCTCGTGGCCGCAGGTGATTTGTGGGTCTCGAATGCTTTTCCAGATATTGAGAAGTCCGTGTTGCTAACCGGATCGCAGCCACCGGTACTACTGTCAACGCCAACGGAATCACCACCACGTTGGACCTGAGCTGGCCGAGATGGAACAACAGTATCATCCTGCAGCGCAACTGGGACGCCGCCGCAGCCAATGGCCGCATCAAGGTCGAGCTGGCGGCTGGGTTCAGTGAGGAGATTGGTGGGCAGAACTTGTTCTCGAAGCTGACGACGATTGTCTCCTTCTCGTTTTTTTCGGTGCCGATCAGTAAGTTGAATGACCCGTCTGTCGCATTGACAATGAGACAAGGTTTCAACTGACCTCCTTATTCAGATCATCTCGAGCGCTGTGGCATCGCTTGGCCGAATCCGAACATCTTCAACAATCCAGTCACTGTCGAGCCGAAGTATCCCACACTTTTTGCTCAAGAAGCTGGGTACGACCCGAATCACCATGCCCAGTACGGCTCTTATCGTGGCTACGAATGGACCGCCCATAAGCGCAGTTTCAGCAACGGCAGCATTACGGCATCGTCCCCGTTGCACGGCCTACCAGCACCGCCGCCAACCACTCCGGTCTGGAGTGCCCACAACAGCTCTTCAGTCAAGGCCAAGCCGATGCCGTGCATCTGGGTCAATGGCGAACTCGTGCCTGATCCGGACGCTCTGTCGGATTATAGCGAGTCTCCTGGCGCCTTTGGAAGCTCTCCGACCAAATCTGCACCTCGCAACAGAAAGAGCCAACTCGAGGTCCGTTTGCCTAGCGACCAGCTTCAACAATTGATTCATGCCATCAACACGCCTCAGAATCAGGAGACGCAGACTATGACTCCTGGCCAAGCCATGCCGCCGCCTCCGTTACCCGCTCACGCACGTGCAGCCAAAGCCGGGTCGATGAGCCATGTGGCTCAGTCCAGTCCCGATCATGTCGGACAGCACGCCGCCGGTTTCAACAGTCACCAGTCGACTCCTCGCGACGAATCTCGTGGCTCGGATGTCAGCATGCACGCCGGCTGTACCTATTTCCCAAACTGTACGACGGAAGACGACTGCGGTCATGTCATTCACAGCAGCCCTGCTGTTACGCCGTCCCTGATCTTGGGAAAGAAGGAGGGTTCTTCGCCGGCCAAACGTAAGGTTTCTCTTGACCATACCGTCGCTCCGTCCATCTTCGCTGACAATGTTTACAGCGCGCGACTTCATGTCCACGATCCTTGGTCCGCAAGACCAGCAGATGACCACGCCCGCAGAGAAGTCTTTCGCGATGTCATCGTCTAGTCCCGCCGAAACTCCCGGCCGCAAGCGTACTCGTGCTACGCTTAAGGCTCTTTCTCTCAACGATGGGTCTCCGGAGAAGAAAGAAGCCATCGCTCGCAAGCCGGCTCGTAAGGTCAGCAGGTCTTCTTCCAATGGCTCCAAGAATGGAAAGAATGACGGCCTCTTCGGAGCCGAACTCAAGGCCCTTGTGGCTGATGACGATGAGGACAAGGAGAACCAGATGTGCGTTGACTTGTGATGGCTTTGTGCGGCTTGACACTCCTGTCAAGCGAGTGCTTTTGTTTGCTATTCCTGATCCGCTTGCGGCTTGCTAATTGTTGCTACTACTAATGGCGGACGAGTTGCCAATACTCTGGTGCGAGAATGGCGTTGGAGGCTCAAGGGGATGGCTTGTGATACCCTTACGATACGAAATCGAACGAGGCTTTTGTTGCTACTTTGTTGTACATGTCCTCGCCTTTTCCATTCCATCTTTCTTCCAGGAACGCTCATTCTTCACCGAGGACCTTCTCCACTCTGACCTACTCGGTGGCGGATAGTGACTGCACGTGGGGTCGGGAGACCGAGCAAGCTTCTCTCCCATTCTGTCTCGTCTACACGCCAGTGCCCTCGATGCTTTTGTAGTGCTTGAAGCAGTCCCCCGGCAACCCAGCCAACCAAGCCAGTTCCTAATCGAGCGGAACGATTGGAGCTCGAGGCCGAGGCTTCGCTCGCTCAGCAACTCGCTCCGGCCATTTGGCCTCTCAAATGGAAATGCGGCTTTCACAGGCTCTGCTGAAAGTCATGCAAGCTTGCAACGAAATCCAGGCAGTGGGCGCGATTCTTTGGCTCGGCTCAAAACGAAGTCAACGTCTTCATGCCGAAGAACATAGCTTTCGTCCACATTGACGCGTCGATGGCGAAGAACTCGTCTATCGTAGCCACCAGGCCCTCAGACCTCCTTGGTTGCCTTGAACCCAATATTGCCCTCCTCTTTCAATCCCCACTTGTTCAAATCCTGCGACCCCAACAGCCTCCTCCTCAAACTCACCTCGCAGCTCTTCCTTCCATTCTTCACCTTCTTCAACCCATCATCATCAATGTCGAAATACAGCGCCCACCCTTTCCCCTCGCCCTCAAAAATCGCAACAAACCCCTCCCACTCCTCAAACGTCACCGCACTCTCCTCGTTCACAGCGTCCTCCGCCGTCCAGTCAAAGCTCCCCACATGGTGCGCTATGCTCCCGCTCCGGCTCGCGTACTTCAACTCAAGCGTGTCCTTGTCAATGTACACCCAGTTCAGCACCGGCGGATCCCGCGAGATCGTGCTCACCAGACCCCTCGTGTACGGCCTGTCGCTGTCGGGATACGCGACGTAGAAGCCCGTGAAGGGGTGCGATTTCTCGTCCGCCGGCTGGCCTGTTTCGTGGTCCTGCGGCTCGAGCCAGAGCTTGTCGTCGCGCAGCGTCACGATGCGGTTCGCGAGTTTCGCCGCGGGCGACTTGGAGCGCGAGGTGCGCGCGTCGAGGTGCACGTCGAGGTGGAACTTGAGCATGCGCGATTGGTTGCTGCTGTCTTCGTTTTGCCGGCGTTGTTCGGCGACGCCTTGCGCGACGCCGGTTACGGTGCCGATTGCGGTGGTGGAGACGACGGGGAGGGCGATGCCCAGGCCCATGATCATTTCCATGGTTGCGGTTTGGGTTTGGTGGTGGGTTTGTTGGATTTGGTGGTATCCGTGTTGTAAGGTGGTGTAGGCACGGTTGAAGGTGATAGAGGAAAATTTAACGGTATCGCCTACCTCTTGGAGTATGCTGCTATTCTTCTAGTAGATGTGGAAGCATTGGAAACTTGGAGTTGGTTTGCGTTTGGTACTGCGGGGTTGGAGGAACGTCATCATGGTGTGTAACGTCTTCGCACCTGACGAGACCATTCAGCAGTGGTGTGCATGTGTGTCTTGGGAAGAACGAAGCATCACGTGAGTGCCCAGTACTGGTTGCATCTCTGCGACTTGTTTCTCGTGTCCGGCTTGTAGTATCGTCAAAGCAACAGTCGTCGTCTCATCATCCTCCGCCACGACCGAAGTCCGAAAGCTCCAGGAATAGCAGCGCCAGGTCCGGCCCAGTGACACCGCAGGCGTGCTCACATATCCCCACAACCACGGTAGAGCTCGATGATCGTCCCCTTCTTCGCCGCTTACGCAGGAACAACCAAACCCGCCGCCATCAAGGGTCTGGCGAGAGCAAGATAGCCTTCTCGCCCTCATAAAGCTGCGTGCCAACATGCTTCAGCCGCAAAGCACTGAGTGTCAGCATCATTCCTGCTGCAATCCGAGACGCCTCGCGCCCCTCGGCCTCACGAAAGCAGCGAACAACGGTCCGGCCCCGCTCTGTTGCCCCCCCCACCTCCTCCAAGCTGGACAGTCGACGCAGCCATTGTCCGACGCGAGTGCATGTACACCGTGTGCTGCGCCAATGGCTGCGCGGCCGAGCGTTGGCCTCTTAGCTGAGGCGTGATAATACAAGTATCCTGCCGTGACCGCTGCTTTGGATTTGTGGTTGATCTCCCTGTGTTCTTTTGACTCGACTCTCTTTCTTCTTGCTATCACTGCTACTGCTAGTGCTTGATTGTTTATACCATTCCAAAAGCCAAACGCAAAAAGAAAGATCATAGCATACATCATGGCGGACCAGACTCAGCTTGAGCCCGTGAAGCTCATTTCTTGCGATGGTGAGTTGATACCACTGGAAGGGGAGTGGCGGTCTGGCTTGTTGGGACGACAAGAAGATAGCTTTGGTGCTTTTTGTTCACGAGCAAGTACTTTGCGCGATACGCGGAATTGGCATTTGTTTCTCAAAACGGGCTTGAAAAGCTTGAAGGCTTGCGCCAATACTGCTCGCAAAGCGACTCCAACACCAGACTGCCAGCCATTCCAAAATCCCACCATCGCCCAAACCACAAAATGCTAACCTTCGTGTCCCACAGACATGCAAGGCTGCATGGCCGCCTGCTACGAGTGGGCCTGCTCCTACGACACCAAGGACTGGTCTCGCCTCTCCAAGTGCATTGCGCCCACGCTCCGCATCGACTACCGCTCCTTCCTCAACAAGATCTGGGAGGCGATGCCCGCCGACGAGTTCGTCACCATGGCCTCCGACCCCAACGTGCTCGGCGACAAGACCCTCATGACCCAGCACTTCATCGGCGGCACCAAGTGGGAGAAGGTCTCCGACGACGAGATCATCGGCTACCACCAGCTGCGCGTGCCCCACCAGAAGTACACCGACGAGAGCCGCGCCCACGTCGCCGTCAAGGGCCACGCGCACAGCTACAACACCCACTGGTACAAGAAGGTCAATGGCGTGTGGAAGTTCGCCGGCCTCAACCCGGATATCAGGTGGTACGAGTACGACTTCGACAAGGTCTTCGCTAGCGGTAGGGACAGCTTCGGCGAGGCCAAGCAGGCTGCTGGTGTCCCGCCTTCTTAAGGAGGTAGGAGGCAAGGGAAGGAGGATGGCACATCCTTTGACGGCCTTTGATGACCAAGATAACTTATGAATAAAACAAATGTTCAAAAACACCTTTACGATGACACCAAGGGTCAGGCGACCTATGTCATAATTCTTTCTCGCGCTCTTGATGCCCAGCCACGCTCGTCAAAGTGATCTGATTCCAATCCGCGGGCCCAGTACCCAACGCGGCATCGAAAGCTTCTCGCTGCCATGCTACCGTGTACTCACTGGGGGACAGCAGTGGTACACTTTCACTGCCGGCGGGGTTAGAAGAGTCGACAGGCATGGCAGCGACGAGGCCATTTTGGCCAGGCGACGAACCCGAAGGTCGATATGGTGTAGGCTCGAGATCGGGAGACTGTCGACGCCGCTTCCTGCTGGGCTGGGCATTGGGTTCGGACGTGGTTGGGTCTGGCTTGCTGACTTCGAAAAGCTCGGCAATGACTGTTGGCGAAGACCGTGCCGCATCCGTGTTGGCGGATGGTACTCGTTGATTAGAGGGCTCGTGCCGCGATCTTGCCGAGGGATCCGTGGCATCGATTTCGAAAAGCGCAGCACCGTTTGCAGTTTGATCGAGAGTGCGATCTTCCGGCCTAGGTTTCGCAGGAGGAGACGCAGGCCTCGAGTCCGCCACGACGGGCGTGACGCTTCCACTGGTGCGGCGGAACATCGTCTGGTCGTGTGTGAAATTGCACGGGCGATCGTATAAGTGGCCAAACAGGAAGGCCATGGACTGCGACGCGGACCAGTTGGCTTTGTCGACTGTGCATGGGTGGATGTCGAGCGGCTTGAAGGCTTCGATCAGGTGACAGAGCTCGGTGTATGAGGAGTGGCGTGAGTAGGGAAATGTCTGGTGGACGGCAGTGTTAGTTTTGGTTTAATGGGGCAAAATTGACAAAAGACCTTACGATGCGCTTTGGGAGGTTGTTCGGGTCTTCTCGCGCTTTCGCTTTGACCCCACGACCTTTTGCTTCGGAGACAATGGCAGTCAAGGCTGGTACGAGACTTTCTAAGGGAACGTCTTCGGGCTCGTCAACGTCCTCTTGGTTCAAGCCAGGCGCATCTGTCTGGAAGATTGACGGGTCAAGCGCGATGGCGTGGACAGGGTCTTTCACCATCGACGCTAGCATCTCCAACACGCTGCTGAGGAGGTTTGGCTGATCTTGTAATTTTGTCGCACACAGTGACATGAGCATTCCCAAAGCGCTGGTGTCACCAACTTCGAGCTCATGCTGCTGGTCTAGGTCGCCCTGCCCACCTCCAGCACCCAGCTCTGGCATCTCCACACCCTCATGCCGAGAGATGATCGGTGTGATGCGGACAAAGTCTGAAGGTCTACGTCAGAGAGCGGAATGAGATTCGATTGACACGGGCATACCTTGCTTAAAGATTTCACAGCCAGTGCCTTGCTCACATGAGTGAAGACGCGATTGTTTGCGCGTCAAGCAGCCTTCCTGCATGTGATTCCCAAACTTGTATCCAAACAGACGGGCAGCCTCTGGAGCTCTGGGCTCCTCACCTGTCGCTAATGCGCGGTAAAGCTTGTACCGATAGTCATCTACGTGCACCTGGCATTCGAGGAAGCTGCACAGAGCCATCCACACATCCTCGTACCCGAAAGTCCATGTGTCAAAGTAGAAAAGTGTGTTTTTGGGGCATTCCATAACTTGGTGCAGTAGCTCTGAGATTCCTTGGGCTTTGGATGGGAAATGCTTGTACGGATTGTCTTTGGTAGCGAATGTGGTGTCGAGGTAGACGCAATCCAGCCGCTTGAGAGGCTTCTTGCTACCGCTCGATGTGTAGGCAAGCATAAGCGGGTGGCGTGAAAGATGTTCCACCCACCAGGATTCTGAGCGAACATCGCCCGTGTACAAGATGGCTTTACCCTCGCCTTCAATCAGGAACGAGACGGCCCCAACACAGTGGTTGGCATCAAAAAGAGTCACGCGAATCGATCGCCCCGGCGCGAGATCTATCACAGTCGGCGTTTCAAGCGGAATCGTTTTGAGCAGCTTCTTCAAGTGCCTATATGTCTGCTTGCGGGTCTCTAGAATGCCCTTGGCGAAGTTCATTCGATGGGGGTATTTTTCGAGACGCAGGATGATCTCTTTAGTCGCGGGTGAGCAGTATATGAACGGTGACTTGCATGACTCCAGGCCCAGAAGGTGATCTGAGTGTACATGGCTGAGGAAGTACGCCAGTGGCGGCCTAGATGCTTCGCTTGAGAGGCGGAAGTGGTCGATGCGAATGTCAGGGAACTCTTTCACTTTGCCGTCGAAAGTTGACATCCTTCCTAAGGTAGCGCATCTCAGTCGATATCGCGCTTCATTGCTGATGGAGAGTACAAGTCAATAGTTTGTAAGGTTGATGATGCTCAAATATTGCCTGGACTATAGAGGTAAGAGAAAGAGCAACGACGTTGAAGTCGTGACCCAAAGCGGACTAGCGCGTCACGTGGCATTCGACCTCACTTCTTACATGAAGTATGCAGAGCGGCAATGGATGAATAAGCTGCTAACTTCATTCCAAAGCATTTCATCAAAGATGCAAAGAGCATAATGCTACTGAAGGCTGTCTCTGGAATCTCCTCTCGGCATAACATTGCTCCAATCGGGCAAGCAGCGGCCGATCTTGCAGCGAAGTAGCCGCCCCGCCATCAAAGTGGGGGTCCGTCGTTGCACGCCGGCCATCGGCCTTTGACAACCCAGTGGAAAGTGACGAAAGGCATCGCAAGCGTACCTCGGGCGCGGTTGCCAGAATTGCTTCTGTATACCATTTGTCTCCTCTCACTTTCTAACACTCTACTTCCATTTCCATACAATTTATCACTTCACAATTGTCAGCCTCACTTGATCACAATGTCTATCCCAATGCACAACACAAGTAGAGGAACTCCGGCCTCTCCTCCTGCCGCCGGTATCTACGTCCCTGTCCCGACGTTCTTCGCCGCAGAGGGTACTGCAGCATATGACCCAGTCTCGCCTCCGCTCGATCTCGAGACGCAATCTAAACACTCGCTCTTCCTCGTAAAGGGCGGCATCAAGGGCCTCGTCATTCTCGGCACTACCGGCGAAGCCGTGCACATCACCAATAAAGAGCGCAACGAGCTCATCAAGAGCCAGAGGAAAACACTTGACGACGCGGGCTACAAGGACAGGCCTATCATCGCAGGCACTGCGACGCAAAACGTTGAGGAGACACTTCAGCAGATTCAGGAGAGCAAAGAGGCCGGCGCCGAGGCGGTCCTCGTGCTGAGCCCTGGCTACTTCGCCACGGCCGTGAGCCAGACTGGCATCCAGCGATGGTTTGAGGCCGTCGCTGACAAGGCCGTCTTGCCCATCATGATGTGCGTGCCGCACAACACTGCATAGCCAGACCGTTCACTTACCGTGCCACAGCTACCACTACCCCGGCGTGACCAACAACCTGCACATCGCGCCCTCGACCTTCGAGAAGCTCGCCGCGCACCCCAACATCGTCGGCACCAAGCTCTCGCACGGCATCATCGACGACCAGACGCTGATCGCCGCCTCGCCCAACATCGACCACGACCACTTCTCGGTCTTCACTGGCCTCGGCCAGAACCTGCTGCCCGTGCTCGCCATCGGCGGCGTCGCGGCCATCGACGGCCTCGCCGGCGTCTTTCCGCGCGTCGTCGTTCGCCTCTTCACCCTCTTCAACGACAGCCTGGCCAAGGGCATCGGCAAGAAGGAGGTGCAGGAGATGCGCGAGCTGCAGTTCAGGATCTGCCAGGGCGAGAAGCTCGTCGCGCGCTGGGGCGTCGTCGGACTGAAGGAGGCGCTCGCGCGCGTGTGGAGTTTCGGCGGCGCGAAGGGCGCTCGTTTGCCTATCGCTGGAGGGTTTGAGGATGGTGATGGCGAGTGGAAGAAGTGGGAGAAGGTCTACGAGGGCCTGAAGAAGCTGGAGGATAGCCTTTAGACCGTGAAAGTCTATCTTTCTTTCTCTGGTGCATTGAGTGAGTTTGCCGCTACCCTCGTCTGGGGAAACGCGTACCGTGATTATCGACCTTGCTGCTGTGCCTTTGTTAGCGTACGGGAGTTCGATCGCTCGCAGGCAGCCCAGGTCATGTGATATCGCGGAGCTGTCGTTATGCTTTGTTCTCTGCAGATCCCTCTCGAATAAACTTCTCAGGGCCCAAAGTCTACGCGCCCTCGCCCTAAAGGCACGCCAAGGAAGCAGTACAGGAAGCCCTCGCATCACATACGACGTCAAACCCCTAGTGTGGAAGATCGCGCTCATCGCCACCACTCTCGCATTGTTCACGGGATGCGATTTTCCTCGGAGGCGGCAGCGGTCTCCGCCCTTAGCACGCGCAACGTCGGCCTGCTGTTATTGCATTCATCTCTTCTGGCGCCGTCCGTGCAGAAACCCAAAGCAGTCATGGGACTAGGAAAAGGCTACAAGGCTACATGCGTGCGGGATTGACGTTGTTGACCTGCTGGACGTATCCCCGCGGGTTTAACCATCGTCGCAATTGAAGATTGTCGATCGCCCACATTAGCTTTGGCGAGAAGGTTCGTGACTTGCAGGTAGCGAACGATGTGGGGTCGTCGGCGCAATCAATAAGCTCTGCCAACGGTCTTGCCCATCGTTGCCTTCCTTGGAGACCCTGAGTTATAGTCGAGGGGAGGTATAATAGTCGTGAGAATGGGTGATTTTGGCCGAGCAGGAATGACTCGTCGGCACCACCACCACCGTTGCCTTTTTGCCACGCCGATAATAATGGCGGCGATGCGGCTGACTGTGCGTTTGGGTGGCGTGGAGGCTCAGCTGTGAGGAATGTCACGAGCGCTTGTGGTCGTGGTCTGACAAAGACGTTGTTACCCTTCGCGGGTACTCGGGCCCGCGCTGGAGAGAGGACGTCTAGCTGAAGTTTGTGAAGTTTCCCGAAAGGGTCGCAAAGGACGGAAGCGTGACCCCGTAGCGCGATGTCAAGGTCCCCACCTGTCTTCAGCTATGTGGGGACTGTGAGACCTGTGGAGTCGCTGAGTGCAGCGGAGATGGTGGCCAAGACGGCTGAATCGTGTGTCGGACGGCCGCGACGGCCAGAAGAGTCACGGCCGCTATCGTCTGGTTGTGGTGGACACCTGGTCGGCCTGCCTGCAAGCTGTTATGCCAGACATCGGCCGACCCAGGGCGCTGGGAGTGCCGTCGCCTGGCCAGCCATCGTGATCAAGGGCCGAACAATGGCTCTCTCGCCCACCCACCCACTCCCATCGCCTGATCCATGCCGCGCCCGACCCAACCCACCTGCCAGCTCAGTCGTGTGCTAGCTCCTCAGCAACATGACGCGCTGGCTATGCTTAGCAGGCCAGCCGCATGCGGTGCTCCGCTGGGCCTTCGCAGCGAGCGCCGACGACAGGCAGGCGGGTAGGCAGGCGGATAGGCAGACAGACAGACAGGCAGGCAGGCAGGATGGCAGCTGAGGACGGCGGACCGAGACGGGGCTAGACGAGAGGGAGCGATGACAGGCATGATGCGATCTGCCCTCGCGCGGGCCTTGATCCCTGCGTGGTTGCGCGGATGGTTCTCTCCAGCATCAGCGCAGGCATCGCGGGGGGCTGGCGCAAACGGGGCTGCAGTGGGCTCGCGGTGGACTTGCGAGCCCTCAACGCCTCCCTGCCACCCCGGTCGCGCGCCCGATCTGACTGCTATCGGAGGCCTCGCGCGCAGTAGCCGGCTCAGCGAAAACATGTGAAGTGACGCCCGCCGGTATCTCCCCTGCCGGCGGACGGCGACGGGCGCAGCAGGCGTAGGCGTGTGTGTGTGCGTGTGTGCGCGCGTCTCGGTCGGACGGCGGCACGCCCGGCCTGGAATGCAGTACGGTACATTGGCGCACACCTCCAACGAGGTGCGGCGACACGGCGACCTGCAAGCCACCCATATACCCATATACGAGGCCCGCAGCTGGCCGGCTGGAGGTTGCGCCATTGTCGCCCGTACCGCCCGTGATTGGCGCCGCCGCGCAGCCCTCTGGAGCTTTGCTCGCGCCATTATAACAAGAGCGCGCTGCACATCTGCAGACCGGCCGCCAGCTGGCTGCAGCGCGTGGCGCGTCGTTATAGTGCTGTACATACGATAGACGTCGGCGACGGACTGACGACCCCGGCGCCTGCTGCGCCGATTGTCGAGCGGACAAGCGAGCGCGTATCGCCCGGCGCCCTCTCAGGCATCCCGCGGCCACGCCAGGCAAATTGGAGGCGCTCGTCTACTTGCATCGGCAGGACGGGCATGTGCCGTCGTCCCATGTGGCGCGGCGGCATGAATGACGGGCGCCTCGCTTTCGTGCATGCTGCGGATGTAGCGTACAGGTACCGCCGCGCGCGGTGACACTGCAGACTGCAGCATGCAGCCAAACGAGACGCCAGGAGAGCGAGGGGCGATTCGGGGCAGCGCGCCCTTCGCTTGCGAGCATGTGAAAGTGAGACGAGAGAGAGAGAGAGAGAGAGCAAGAGAGCGAGTTGCGAGTCGGTTTAGGGGTGATTAGAGGTCTACAAATACAACGAGATGTAGGCGACATGCAAAAGTGTCGTGGAAAACAAAAGCAAGTGATCAAAGCCAAAAGCCGCCATTTCCTGATGTTGACAAGACCCCGCCAGCTTTCCTTTTTGCAAGAAGAAACGCTCCCAACTTTTTCCACCAGCCGGAGAAAAATAACGACACGCTGCCCGCGGAACAATAAGCGAAGCCGGAAAAACATGTGTTCGCTCTCAATGATGATGATGATGGTGAAGTCGACCAGGTTTTCGAGATTTTTTCGGATTTTTTTCTTTTCGCTCGCCGCCAGTCAATTTTTTCGCTCGATTCTCCATTGCTTCCTCCCCGTCCTCCCCTCCCAAATCTAAACATCTATGCGTCGCGCATGCAGGAAAATGAAGACGACGCCTGGGTATCGAATGCGCGCGTGTGGAAGCCAAACAAGTCATTTAGTCGTGAAAGCGGGTCGTTAGGGGTAAGCGCGAATGCTTGTTGTGTGATTCGTATGCAGGCAGGTACTCTTGCTTGAGGAGCAGCTCGTCGGTGTATTCGAAGGTTTCCGATTTCCGGCCATCGGGGTCGGACGAGCCGTAGCGTGGCAGGCGGATCATGCGGACGCGGTTGTCGGTGTCGGCGCCGTCTCTGCTTCCCCAGGTGGTCTGATGCAACGTCAGTAACGGCCACGTGGATGCTAGAAGTGTTACGAGACAAGAACATACCGCGTTGAGAGTCAGGAGACCCCAGAATTTGATGAGGCCATGGAAGTATCCAAAGGCGATGTAGATAGGGATGAAGACGACGTCGGCCGGGTAGCGGAAGAAGTGACCCCAAAGCTTGACGGTCTTGCTGAAAACGAAGGTCCACAAGGCCAGAGCGATGAAGAGCGTCTTCCTGTCGTCCGCTTGCCAGGTCTCGGATGCCATGTACCAGGAGTAGAAGATAAAGCAGTCGTAGGGGAACGCCCAGGCGGTAACTGTCGTTTGGAGAACAGAGTAGGTGCTCCACGGTTGAGTACTGCGATGCTGGTCAATGATCGACTCCAGTCGTGAACAGGGAGTCTACACTTACAACCAATAGTGGCGTTCAACAAACATGCTGGTGAGGTTGCTGCGCCAGTTGCTACGAACCCATCGAAGGCACTGGCTCAAATATTTAGGGCCGTCCTCAAGGGTAGTCTGAACCTCCGCCTCCTTGTGGTACTGCATGCCGATTTTCCAATCGTGTGCGTAAAGCCACCGGGTGATGAAGTTGTCGTCGTCGGCGTTGAGTTGGCAGGTTCGCCACTCTTCGTGAGTAAATCCATAGGTAAAGTCTTCGTCCTGCAGGATGCTGCTACGATAAGCCGCACTGCGTCCCGACAAGCATGGCAGGCCACCGTCGATGTGCAGACAGGCAGAGCAGTCAAAGTTTCGGCGTTCGAGGTAGGCAGCGCCCAGGAAGTTCCAGACGCTAACAGTCTCGCCTCGTTGAAGTCTCTGCGATGTGCAGACACCGCCCATCTTGGGGTCTTCGAATGGTGCCAGCATCCACTGCAGCACTTTCTTGGGCCAGATGACATCGTCGTCGACGAAGATGGTGAGTTTGGTGGTGACTTCCGGGATGGCTCTGCACATCTGCCGACGCTTGTTCGCTTCCCGGATGCTCAGGACCCGCAGCTTCTTCGAGTTGATCTTGTGAGCGATCTTGGTCAATGCCTCAGCGTTGGAATCGATGGTGACGAGGAGCATTTCGTAGGGCTCCGACTGCAGGCATGTCCGGATCGTCCGGTCGAGTTCCTCGCCACCGGAGGAGATGGTGGGCAAGATAATGGTGACATCTTGGGAGGTGTATGTTGGAGTCTCCGGTATGGGTACTGGCCGGTAGGTCCAGTGTGAAATGCAGTTAACTATTAAGCGGACATATCGAAACAACCTGGCGGTGGTGGTTAGCGGGCGTGCAGGGCGTGGTGGCACCGGGTGGCCGTCGTGGGCACGGCAGCGAGCACATGGGAGTGGTATGGGCCGGGCGAGGCTGTCGAAAACTTACCATGCAAAGACGGCGACAACAAGCCAGGAAACCATGCTGACACGTGCAAACGAGAGGAGTGGCAAGCCTCGATGTCTACATAGACCTCACAGGCGACGGGATGTAGAAAGGGAAACGATCAGAGGACGGCCAAACGGGAATATAAGCGGCCGCCATTGCAGTCCTCGGTTGTCATGCAGCGCTTGTTCCGGATCCGCATGTGCTGCTTGTTTCATCTAGCACGGTTTTTGAGCCTGCATAGCTCCATCGAGTATGAGATCACTTGGGGTCGTGAGGATTGAGGCGAGTGAAGGGTCGGTCCACTCGAGGTCGAGCTTGGCCGGCGTCCTGCAGAAAGCTATGGCTGGCGCCCCCTCATCCCGCCTGCGCCTGTCGCCGCGTCGCCGCTGTTGACTGTGCGCGATAGCGGCGCCGGGGCCGTGCTAGGTGGAGTGCTAGGCGCTCGCCTGCTGCGGGCTAACTGCAACGCTCTTAGCACAGCGTGTTAGGCCACGCTCAGCGACGAGCCCTGGCGGCCGCAGAGGCTGGAGCCCTGGGGCGGGGCCCTCCACCCACGCCGGGTGCGCTCGTGCTGCTGCTGCTGCTGGCGCGCGTGCGCGTGCTGTGCCGTGCGAGTAGCGATCCAGCAGTGGTGAGTGGGGAGTGTGTACAGCACTGCACCACTCGTCGCGCCGCCCCCCCACCGCAGGCTCGGCCGTGGAGGATGCCAGACTATAGTACCGCAGTTGCTGCTCGTCTGGCGCGCACTACTCACTGTACGCGCCCGCCCTCGCCCTCGCCCTCGCCCTCGCGCGGCCGTCGCGCTGCCCGCGCCCGAGCCCGCCGCACGTCGTCGTCCTATCTACACAGACTGCACCTCCCGCCGCCTAGCGCTCTCCACCACCCACCCTCGCGCTCGCCGCGGTGCCCTGCCGGCTCTGGCCCACGGGTTGCGCGCGCGCGCGGGCTGGGCGGAGCAACTTGCACGCTGCCCGGCGCCATGCTCGGCGCTTGCTGGCCGGAGGCCCGCGACTGCCCGCGACCCAGGCCCGCCAGGGTCTCGTTCCCACACGCACCGCGCGCAGTCGCATGCACACACCTCACTCGCCTATCCGCGCCGGTAGCGACGCCCTCGCACACGCGCCGCGCACGCTCGCCCTCCTCGCCCGCCGCCGCCTGCTCGTCCGCACCTCCAGCGCCCGGCTGCGGCGCCTGCGGCGTGGAGAGGGCGCGCGCCACGCGCTGACGCTCATGGCTATCGCCGATGTGGGCTGGCCGGCTGGGGTTCACGGGCGCGGCGGGCGTGCGCTCCTCACCCACAACGGCTAATCCTCTCGAGCGTGCTAATGACGACTTCACGCTAGCGCGCTAGCAGCTAGGGTGATGAACGGGTGTGCATTGACTCAAAGCTTCGCTACCCACTTCGTCTAGAGGGAGCGTCCGGCCGCGACTTCGTCGCCTCTTTCGCCCGAACTCGTGGCGAGTCTGTTGAGGGAGCTGCATGAGCGCGATGCGATGGCCAATTTTGTGCGTAAGCAACGGCCCTTATACTGCGGAGGCCAGGTGGGCTCCTCGCTCCACCCCGTTGTACACCCGAGAAGAACGTTGCGTGCGCGGGTCCCATGGCGGCGCTCGTCACGGCTGCGTTGGTCGAAATACCCGTCTGCCATCCGTCTGCACCCGCACGCACCCTCATCGCGACCGCATGCGACCCAGGACCCTGATGGTGGGGCCTGCTGAGAGAGTAAGGCTTGCGACTTGCATGCAGCTGTCTCTTCAAGGGTGTCGGGCTCGTGCTGTGGCCGTGGACGCTGTGCCGATCACTGCTGCCATACAACCACATTTCAAGAACACGGACCTGCTTCCTTGGACGCTCACGGCGCTGTCACCGCAGGTCGTGCAAGGCTGGCACGCGCCGGTCGTCGCTCGTAATCGCCTTGGTGCGGCTGACGTTGGCCTTCACATGCTCGCCATCGCTCGCGCATGAACTCGTGTGCGCGTGTCGCAGCCGGTTGATATGAAGTGGTTGCTGGCTTGCATTGTGAACCTCGCTGCTGCTAGACTCCAATGCCGATCTGCGCGGGTGGAAGCTTTCCCCGTGCCGCTGTGCATCATGGTTTATAGCAGCAGACGATGCTGCTTCGCTTGCATGGCGGCCTCGGAGCAGGACCTCCAAGAAGGCGCTATGTATGCGACATGCAACCTGAGCTTGAGGGCTTGGTCCCCCCAGCCGCGTCACTTCATGCAGGCACTGCAGCTGTGGGAGGGCTGCACGATCGCCTTTGCATTGCAGAGGAATGTCCTCCCGACATCCCCGAATAGCCGATAAGGGTAAAGTTGCCGCCATTGGCGAGTGAATGGATTTTGAATTTTTCCTGTATATGAAGAGGAAGGTCCGTCGTCAAGCGAGGACAAGGTGTCTTCAGCTCCGGGGTCTGGGTCTGGCTCATGCACGGGTGATCGTCTCGGCTACGGGCGTGGGATTTGTCTTCATGATTCCCGTTAGCGGCAGTGCTCATTAGTCAAGACTGCTGTCACATTGCGACGTGTGAAGAGAGGGAGCGGATCCCGACGATGCCCTAGGAATACTCACGAGCCCTTTGAGGCCTGGTCGCACGCGGTTACACAACTCGGGGAGAATGTATCCGCTGCAGGTACATGCAAATACGCGCTTAACGGATTCCATCCCCTAGAGCGCTGCACGCCGACGTGATCCTCCTGCGAAGGGCGTGATTTTGCAAATGCCGAAAAGGGACGCATGTTAGTGACGTCCTCCAAGCAGGAACGATCGAATTGCGCTCTGTGCAGGAGGCTCCTTGCATGCTTCCGGTAGGCGTCCGGCAGTATGCTTGCAACACCGACACTCGTCCATGTCATATCCGGCAATGTGCTGTCGCGCACAAATCAGGCGGCCACTGCTCGCGTCTAAAGAAAATCCTCCGTCCTCCATCATTGGACTGCCAAGGCGTTAGACCTTGTCCAGAAGTGATTAGATGCTGGGTAGCATGTGGCAGGTTGCGCCCCAAGCTTGCTAATGCACCTGCTCCCCGGCCATCCTCCGTGAGGACCGCAGGCAGAGACGATTTTGAGCCATTGGGAACGATGATCACGTGCTCTTCGCTTGCCAATATCCATGCCAGCAGTCAGTCTAGCAATAAGAGCCTTGATTTCACTGTTGTGGAGGAGAGGTGGCGATGATGACAGAACCTTCGATTCTTCGGAGTCGCGATTCTGACCTTAATGTTGATGCTTGTATTGTGATAAATCTATTGTGTTTTGATGAGCTAGGCCCGAAGTTTTTCACTGACGATAGCACATCTAAAAATTGCAATTGCGTTCGCTCGAAATAGTCACCGTTTGGACGACCTGGGTCGAGACGCCAAGAAATGTTCCTTCATCGGTGGGAGTAAAATGGCGTAGGAATCGATGGTCTGTCTTGTACAGTACTCTGCACGGATGTCAGAGATTGCGAGTGATGCGGCCAAGTCCCATGCCGTAGCCGTGTGGTGTGATGAGGAGGTGAGGTTCATCAAGCGGCGTTCAACTTAGAAAGGACCTCATGTCTTGGCAGACCCTTCGAACGGAAAGAGCACCGGATGTCGCGCGCCGAGCTGCATCTTCAACAAAGGCCATGGCCGTCAAATGATAGGCGTAATTCCTATGATGATGCTGTTTAGCGGTCAATTCGGTAAGGTTTCAAGATGATGGTCTTCAGATACGCGCAACCCCAGCCACAACTTACAAAGTCTTGGTGCGCCGCATGAAGTCCATTGAAAGAGCGCGAGAAACGTCAAACATCCGAACATGAAAAAAAGACCGGGAGTCACAAGAAAAGAAATGGCCTCTTATACCGCAAGGTGGTAATATGCACAGATAGTGTACACGCCAGAGGCAGCCTCTGGCGCTCCGGTGTTGCCTGCAATGGCTGCTCTTGATGCCAATGGCAACCTTCTTCAACTCCATCTTCCATCACATCGGTCTCTCTCATCCCCAGTTGCCGGCCCTTCAACTTTTATATGATCGCCTCTCCTCCTTCTAGATTACCCTGTCGAATTGCGTCTAGTGGTGAGCGTGGGCAGCGTCGCTCCTGTAGCCAACGATCTTGAATCTGCCGAGCATCTCGCCGACAGAGAAGAAGCCGATCACCTCGGCGGTGACAATGCCGACCTGCTTCAGAGTGGCGGAGTCCATGTCGCGAACGCGCGCGAGGAAAGACTGGGGGTTGCTCGGGGCGGGCGCACGGTTGAGGAAAGCGGAAGGGTTCTGGAAAGCCTTCGAGAGCGGCTGGAGGTAGGTCTGGATGGTTTGCATGTTGCTGTGAAAGTCAGTTTGATGGGATCCCTGTCTTCGAAAGATGTGGCATAGCTTACGGAGGAGCCATGTTGCGACCCTGGACAGCGATCTTTCCAAGCTCGCCAACGACGCGTCCGTAGTAGACGGTGGGAGGGATCATGCCTAGTGCGCTGTCAATGGCTGGGCTTCTCTGTCGATAGACGTGTATTCTTACTGTTGACGAAGCTGATCACCTGGCCGGTCCTGCCACCGACACCAGCCAAGCTCTTGCTGATCGCAGAGCCAGCGCTGCTCAGCTTAGAGCCGGCAGAGCTCTGAACACGCGAAAGGCCCTCCTGCGCCTTGCTGGCGGTCTGCTGGGTAGCCTCCTTGGCCTTGTTGGCGCCAGAGGCGGCGCCGTCGGTGGTGCTGGAGGCGGCGCGGCGCTGGACGAGCGCGCGCGTCTGGCGCAGAGCGAACCGGGGTGTGATACGGGCCGACATCGTGTGTGAAGGAGGGTGTGAAGTGCAAAGGCTGCGATGCAATGGCGCTGACGTTGGGTATCTCCTTGGGAATTCTTTCGCCGGAGGTTGGAGGTTCGGGATTGATCGGATGCTGCCGCGCCTTTCACCGCCCGGGTAGGGCTGACGATTCTGCCGACCGCGCGCAACTTTTTGGCGAAGGTCAAGCTTGCTTTCGAGAGCAACGCATTTGCTCGGCTTGTCGGTATTTTGCCATTATGGATCCTCTGAAGTTGCTGTCGCGTTCGACGAAGCTGTCAAAGCAAGGCAAGGCCAAGAAAGAGGCCGCGCTGCCCAGTGGACAGCAGGCTCGTCCTCAGCTCTTTGCCGCGGATCGCAATAGTGCGTCCGCGGGTGCCTCTAAAAAGCGAAAGAGAGGGCAAGACGGGAATGCGACTAGCGAGAACGACGTTTCTGGTCTTGACTTTTTTGGGAAGAAGCTGTCGAAGTCTGAGAAATCACAACCACAGCCGGACGCCCACGATCTTGATGCAGACAACGAAGGCGCAGACCGAGAAGTGGAGGACGATTCAGAAGAGCATTCCAGACACATCTTGAAGACGCACAAATTGAAGTTGACCTGGCTGAACCCTCCCTCGAGTAAATCGTCCAAGAAGGAAAAGCGGAAAGCGAAAGAGGACAAAAAAGAGCAGAAACAGAACGTATACCCACGCCCGCTGGAGAAGTTTCATGCGCTTCGCCAACGCTTTGGCGTTGCACAGAGATTACAGGAGAATGTTTCTGAGCAAGGCTACGATCTGGCGACAGAAGTGCAATTGGCTGCACTACCTGTTCTATTAGACGACCCAAAATCGTTTCTACCCCTGCCGACAGAATCAAATGCTGCGGCGCTCGAGTCCTCGTGTATCGACTTGCTTACGGTAGCTCCCACAGGAAGTGGCAAGACACTGGCATTTTTGATTCCACTGTTCAGCAAGATCATGAGATTACGAAAGAGTCAAAAAGATGTAAGGCACACTACGGCAGTAATTCTTGCACCAACGAAAGAGTTGGTTGGGCAGATTACGAATGAGGGAAAAAAGCTGGCTCTGAATACGGGGATAAAGATCACTCAGGTGCGGAAGGGTATGCGTTTGGGTCATTCTTTGGCAGCAGATGACAGTGCAGAGGACAAGGCTGAAGAGGAGTCTTCGGTCAAGGTTGATATCCTGGTTTCCACTCCTGGAGTTTTGCACAGCATACTAGCGGACCAGGAAGGCGACACCCACAACGCGCTCCCGGCCGTTCAATCACTTGTGCTAGACGAAGCTGATGTCTTACTGGATCCTCTCTTCCGAGATCAGACCCTTGCCATCTGGAACAAGCTGTCCCATGCAGACTTGAGAGTGAGCTTATGGTCAGCGACTATGGGCAGCAACGTCGAAGATCTTGCTCGATCGACCATCGCTGAGCGCCGAAAACGCCTTGCAGAGAGCGATGTCGAGATTTCTGAGGCTCCACTTGTCCGACTCGTCGTTGGCCTCAAAGACTCCGCTGTACCTAATGTAGAGCATAAGCTTACCTACGCTGCAACCGAGCAAGGTAAGCTCATGGGCTTGAGACAATTGCTACACCCGACGACTACCAACGCCGGAAGCGGTCCGCCTCTCCGTCCGCCTTTCCTCGTCTTCACGCAAACTATAGAGCGTGCCGTTGCGTTGCATTCGGAATTGCTTTACGACATTCCCGCTGAGGCTGGAGGTATCAGCCGCATCGCTGTGCTACACTCGGATCTCTCCGACACTGCGCGCGACAGCGTCATGACTCGATTCCGGAAAGGCGAAGTCTGGGTCCTGATCACCACCGACCTGCTATCTCGAGGTGTTGACTTTCGTGGAGTCAACGGAGTGGTCAATTACGATATCCCTACATCTAGCGCCGCATATGTACATCGCGTCGGAAGGACTGGAAGAGCAGGACGTCAAGGCGGCGTTGCTGTCACTCTGTACAGTAAGGAGGACATTCCTTACATGAAGCACGTGGCAAATGTAGTTTCAATGGCACAGAAACAGCAAGGCTCAGCTGCAGGAGAAGGTGTTCAGCAATGGTTGCTGGATGCTCTCCCTGCACTCACCAAAAACGAGAAACAAAAGTTCAAGAAGCGCGGTGTCGAGGCGAGGACTGCAAAAGGCATGGCGAATGATCCCCACAGCGCGAGGAAAGCACGCATCAGTACTAAGTCTGGCTATGTGCGGCGCGAAGAGAACAAGCGCAAAGGTGCTATTGCGGCCAGCAAGCAGAGGTCGAAGGCTCAGCAGAACGACGAGGCTGGGAACGACTCTGATTTTGCAGGATTTGACTGAGCTGAGCTTGCAAGAGTGCTCTCGTGGTCATGATATTTACTGTAGATTTACAAATGCACCGCCGTCTACCAGCATCTGCGATCCGCTCATGTACGAACTCATGTCGCTCGCCAGGAACACCGCTGGGCCAGCCAGATCATGCGGTTGTCCAAGGCGCCCTAGGGGAATGCGACCCTCCATGTATGTTCGCTTTTTCTCGTCTGCCATGTCCTCGTCATTGAGCTGTGTTCGGATGGTGCCGGGCAGCAACGCATTGCAGCGTATGCTGTATTGGCCGAGTGCGCAAGCGCAAGACTGCATCAAGGACAACACGCCGGCTTTGGTGGGTGTGTAATGTGTCTGGCCCGCACCTCCAACAAGAGCTGAGATCGAGGATACGCCGATGATGCTGCCACCTTGAGGCGACTGCTTCGCCATTTGCTGTGCGGCAGCTTGCACTGCGAAAAATGCGCCGTTGAGGTTTGTGCCGATCGTGAAGTTCACAAGGTCAGGTGAGATACTGGAGATTGATCAGCCAATGCAAGATCTGCGTGCTGTGAGAATAGCTAGGTGCTCACGTCAAGAAGTCCGCAAACTCGCATACGCCGGCATTGCTTACGAAGATGTCCAAGCGACCAAACTTGTCCACCGTCTTTGACACGAGGTCTTTGCCTGCTTCTGGCTTGCGGATGTCTCCGGGGACTCCAACGATCTTGCTACCATGTTCGCCTGCTTCGGCAACTAGACTTTCAAGTTGCGATGTGGACTTGTTGTCTGGGAAGTAATTGACGCCAATACTTGCGCCTTGACGGACGTATTCGAGCACGATGGCACGTCCAATACCTGACAAGACGATCTTAGCTCCTACAGAGTGAAATCGAGCTTTTTTGGTAGCCTACCTGTGACGCCGCCCGTGATCGCCGCGATCTTGCCCTCCAGCAACCGAGCCATCTTGCTTTGTAGAACTTAAAAACGGACAAATGAAGGTTGCGAGATCAACGAACAAAACTAGAAGCTTTTGGGACTCTCTCCGACACAGCCCCGTCACAATGCTTCTTGGTGCTGTCGAGCATAACGGACTGCTTGATGTGGGCGTGCTCGGCGTGGTGGGGTCGCATCGGGCGAAAGCTTGCCGAGGGCGCCACTGGCGTTCAAACGCCGACCCTTGACCATGACAGCACCCTGAGGGGCAAGGTGGTCAGCAGCTGTGTGCTGCAGACGCGACTTGACCTGGGATCGAATGAAGCTGCCACCATACTGTTGCTTAGGAACGAAAGGAGTCGAACCCTCGATCAGTAATATCGACAAGCTCGAACCACAGTAGATGATACCTTGCACCATGGGCGCGAACACGATCATTGACAGCCACATTCACCTGTGGCCAAAGAGCGCATCGAACGAGGATGGGCACTCTTGGATGACTCCTGGAATGCCATTAGCGAGACAGCATATTCTACCTGATTACTACGACGCTTCTCAACAGACCAACAAGAATAGCGAGGCTGTTGCCGAAGGCGTCGTCTACGTGGAAACAGATCGTCGCTACGGGAAGCCATCTGGGAACTTGGCAGACTGGGCGGCGAATCAACTGGATGAAGTCAAATTTGTGAGCAGCATTGTCAACGGCGAATATGGCGCACAAGACAGCCGAATGCTTCGTGGCATCGTCCTATGGGCGCCCATGGACCAGCCAGTGGAGACCATGAAGGAATGGCTCGGGCTGGCTGAGCAGGCGGCTGGACCAGCAGCTTGGAAACGCGTGAAAGGTTTCCGATTTCTCCTCCAAGCGATACATGACGAAAACGAGTTCAAGGCGCTGGTTTTGGGCGGAGACTTCGGAGCCAATCTGAAGCTCCTTGGAGAACGAGGCTTCTCATTCGACCTAGGCGTAGACCAGCATTCTGGCGGGCCGTGGCAGCTCGAGCTTGTTTACATGGCTATGCAGCAAGCTCACGCCAGGGTGCAAGACGAGCGAAAGGTCGTTTTCATTATCAACCACCTATGCAAGCCCGACTTCAGCGACGCTACGACACCGAACCACGAGAACACCAACTACTACAGATGGTCTCAGGCAATCGAGAAAATGTCCCACATGTCGAAGACCTATATGAAGCTCTCGGGGGCATTTTCAGAGCTACCAGAGCGACCTAGCGCGAACACTGATGTTGCTGCTCAGATCCGGCCCTGGGTTGCGCATGCACTGAAGCATTTCGGACCAGGTCGCGTCATGTTTGGCAGCGATTGGCCGGTCTGCAACGTCAACGGTCCTGCTGACGACAGCCCTTGGGTTGTGTGGACCAAGACTGTGCAGACATTGTTGGATGAACTGATTCGCCCCGAGGAGCAAGAACATGTGTGGCGAGGCACTGCCATCGAAGCATATCGACTGAAATGATTAATGCTACCACAGAGCTGTACTCAAATTCTTAAGCACATGCAATCCTTTCACACAAGCGCTCGAGCGTCTCAAAAATACGTTGTAGATCCTCATGCCGGAAAGGCTTCTGTCTCCACCATAATAGCCAATTGCAGAGACAATACACTTGTCAGACTTCGCATGCAAAGCCATCAGTTGGGCTCCGTCCCGCTGGGTGAAAGGTTTGATGTGAAAAGTAACCTGTCAACGCATCGCATATGAGCAATTGCATCGGTTTCGTATGGAGCACATGAGGTAGTCGCCAGTACTTCGCTACAGCACGCACGCACATAAGCGCGAAAGTCCGATCGCTGCGGTGAAAAGTGGGGCCAATGTTCCGAAATAGGAAGCAGACGGTGTCTATTCGCCAATCGTCACAGAACTTCCGTACTCGGAGCTGACATCGTTCGCTTTCGTTCCCAATACCGTATAGATATGTCGGAGATACCACACTCGTGAACCTCCGAAGCTGAGATACAAATACTTGCGCTCGTCTCTCACGTCATTAAGCGAGGAACCGCACCGGCCGCCACCACCTTGCAAAGATGGATCAGAACAAATGTCTACTGCTTAAGAATGGAACCGCTCTCATCCATGGGGAGAACGATCGAGTGGAGGCACGTCGGACAGACATCCTCGTCGCCGGCTCCAAGATTTCTATGGTTGCGCCGAACATAGCTGCTCCGCCTGGCGCCGAAGTCATCAATTGCACGGACAAGATCATCTCACCTGGTTTTGTTGACACACACCATCATGTATGGCAAACCCTGCTCAAGGGCCGCCATGCAAATCACACGTTGATGGAGTACATGCCGGAAGGCAATTTTACGTCCAGCTTGCACTCGGCCGAGGATACCTTTTGGGCTCAGCTTACTGGGTGTTTGGAGATGATCGATTGCGGAACGACATCTGTCGTGGACTTTGCTCATGTCAACTACTCATCAGAGCATAGTATGTCTTCCGACAGCAAATAGCTGTGACGATTCCAGGCAGACTGACAAAAACAGGCGACCAAGTCATAGCCGCCACTGCGTCCTCCGGTATCCGCTCCATCTTCTGCTACTGTCCGACGCCTCTGCTGAAGACATGGAAGCCGTTCGCAGTAGAGATGAACTCCCTCGGCGGCCACGTCCTTCTCAAATTCGACGAGCTCGCGTCCAAAGCCCCGTGGGCCAACGGCCGCATCACCCTCGGCTTCGCCTTCGACGGCTTCCGCTTCCTGCCCCATGAAAACCTCCAAGCCCTCATGACCAGGCTTCGCGAGAACAAAGTCCAGCTGATCACATACCACTACAGCCGCGTCCCCGAGCAAGGCTCCGGGAGCCACACGGCCCAGCTCCGCGATCTCGGCATCCTCGACGACCGCTTCCTCGTCTCGCACGGCGGCAACCCGTCGCAGGAGGACGCGGATATCTACCGCCAGTTCGGCATGCACGTGTCTAGCACGCCGAGTACGGAGCTGCAGATGGCGATGGGCAGCCCCGTGGCGGCTTTCAGGGACGATCTGGGTGATGCGATGCCACAGTGCTGCTCGCTTGGTGTCGACTGCCATAGCAACAATTCCGCTTTTATCCCCGGTGA
This sequence comes from Cladosporium halotolerans, assembly GCF_011745625.1. Taxonomy (NCBI): domain Eukaryota; kingdom Fungi; phylum Ascomycota; class Dothideomycetes; order Cladosporiales; family Cladosporiaceae; genus Cladosporium; species Cladosporium halotolerans. The sequence continues at coordinate 67,164 of NW_027191493.1, forward strand.
GGCCAGGATGGGACTGCAGTCTGCTCGTGCGTCGCGTGGCGAGGTTAGTAGCCGCTGAGCTGACTTGGTCTTTGTTTGAAAGCCATCTGCTAACTCTTTCATCTCCGAAGAAATTCCTCGCCCAAGGCAAATCCCCCAATTCAGTCCACTATACCGTGGAGGAAGCTTTCAACCTCGCAACCATCCGCGGCGCTCGCGCGGCGAAAATGGCGAACAGAGTCGGCAGCATCGCCGAAGGCAAGCTCGCGGATCTCGTCATCTTCTCCGGCACATCGCCGGGAATGGTCGGCGCTGCGCAGCATGATCCCGTCGCGGCTGTGATCCTGCACTCGAGCCCTGCTGACGTTGAGTATGTGGTTGTCGACGGCGTGTTGAGAAAGAGGGCGGGGAAGCTGGTAAATGTAGATGTTGATAAGAAGGCGCAGGGGTTTGTCGGACAGCCGAAGTTGGCTTGGGATGATGTGGCGAAAGAGGTGGTGAGCAGGCGGGAGGTGCTGCAGAAGAAGATCGAGAAGATTGATATGCGGGCTGCTGCTGAGGGGATCAAGGACATGTGGCATTTGGATCGGAGCAAGCTCGTCGACAGCATCTGAGCAGGGTAGACTGAAGCGAAGGATGCATTGAAATTGCAACTAAATGAAGGGTTGGCCTCGTCTTCACGTGAACCACTTGAGTGAGGATTAGGCGCGTGTACAGCGAGACAACATCTCCATTGCATTCATCAATTACTTGAAGAAGTCCAAACGCTGTCTCGCGCAAGCTACGGTCATTCTGCTACCTCGCTCATCCGGAGGCTTGCCCAACTCTTCCCGGTACCCTGACGCAAGCCTCACTTCTGCCGTTAACCCAACCTCATTCTCTCGTAGTCATCCCGAGCATTTCCAGTCGTGAGAGCATCGCTCGTCATCCAAGCCCATGAAACACCGCCATTTTCTTGTCGATTTCCAGCCTTTGACGCCTTGCAAAACAAGAAAAGAGGGGGAGGAAGGGAAGCATTAAGACACACAAGAAGAGAAGACAAATCAAGGAAAGAAAAAACACCAATGCATGCACAAGCAACGCCGCCAAGAAGGGAAGAGAACCGCCCACCAACAAAAAACGAACAATCTTCGTCAACAAGAACAGAGAAAAGCCGCAAAATCAAGACCAAAGAGGGAACAGGCAAGTCACTTAGTGTGCTGGGTCCTCCCAGACCAGATACCAATGACAATGCACACGATGATGATCGCGTACAAAAACGACGCCAGCACGCCGTACGACAGCGCCTCGGCCTTCTTCGCCTCCGACATCGTCTTCACGTAGCCCTTCGTCTTGCGCTCGATCAGGTAGTCGAACTTCCCCACGTGGTACGCAAAGCACAGCGGCGGGAAGATCATCATGAGGATCAGGTAGCGCTCCGACAGCCGTTCCTGCAGGCGGAGCGTGTACTCGTTGGTGACTTCGTCGGGGCTCAGGAGCATGCGGCCACTGGGATTCGGGCGCGCAGGCCTGGCTGTGATGGCGTGTGGGAAGGGCCCGGTGGCGTTGCGGCCGGTGTAGCGCTGCTCACATGGCCCGTAGTGGCGTGGACGCAGGTCCCAGCGCCGCGAGGCCTCTTGCATCTCAGGGTCGGTGAGCCCTTGGATGTTTGAGGTCGGGGAACCACTGGTGATTAGGGCACGGAGGCTCGTTTGGCTGCTGATAGCAGGGCGGCGATTGTGGCGAGCGGGAGAGCGAATGCGGAGGCGCGAGCTTGGATCGAGCGGTGTAGGTGGACGATATGGACGGCGATTATCCGGAGTGTGGACGGCTGCTGGCTTTGGTGGGGGCAGAGGGCGCTCGCCGTAATCGAGGCCAGTACGGCTGTTGTTCGCTGAGGGAAATGGAGTCTCGCGGACGGTACGGAAAGTCTGCATCGATTCGCTGAACTCGAGCCGATTACTGGGCTGATCTACGGTGGCATTCGATGGGGTGACAGCAAGGATATAGCGAAGATCGTCTTGTTCTGAGTGATACGGGGGGATGTAATATGGATCCACGATCGAAGGAGGCGTGATGATTTCCGCGCGAGAGAACGTGCGACTGAGGACGCCACGAAGGCGGCCAAGAGGCGTGTATGGTGCAGTCGGCGTGGATGGCATTGGGATATCGGCAGCTACTGTCTGTGCGAATAGCTGATCTGCAGCCTGTCTGACGGCTTGTGGGTTGTTCTTGCGGATCTCTTCCAGCTCGATGTCATTGTTGCGAGACGCTTGAATGGCACTATCCCGACGCGCACCCGTAGTCCATGGAATTCCGCGGTCCTCGCGTTGCTTGCCTTTCCCCTTTGACGTTTGATGCCCTGCCGCAGGGTCCGGAATGATGTTCTGCTCAAGGACCTTCTCTTGATAGATCCTGTGTAGCGCGTTGGTGGCTCTCTCAACGTCATCTGCACGGCGAGGCGGCGTGCGCTCAGTGTCCCTGCCCACGCTCATGCAATCCATATACACGACCTGCCCGCGGACAGGAGCGTCAGACATAGCGCTCAGGCGGTAGCGCTCGTCATAAGTGCTGGTGTTTGCGTACGAGTCCTGACTAGCGCGAGCAATACGGTCGCGAAAACTCTGCTCATCCTCGGTTCTGGTCGTCTCCCAATCTGCATCGTCGTCGGCACCATCAATTGGGAAGAAGTTGAAAGCCACGTCTCTGGGGAGGGTGTTATCTGGACGATCTCCCCTTGGCCGCTCAGTTGTGTCTGATGCCGTTGAGCCGAGTGGAGAGTTGGCGCTGTGCATGCTCGCTGAAGCGCTCCGGACAGTTGAGTCCAACGTCATCTCCGTGGTTGTGCGCACGGGTGAAGGTCTCATGAAGGCGCCTTCATCCATCATTTGCAGTCTCTGCGGTGAGAGGCCAGGGAAGTCGCACTGCTTCGGGATTTGGAGCAGCTGGTTCGTGTCGCCGTAGGTGCGATCGCTGGTTGGAAGCTCTGAAGATTTACCCGACAGATCCTCGCTCATGTGCTCCTGCACACCTCTTGGTGACTGATTATTGAAGACACATGGCGAGTGAGTTGACACGGCACCGCTCTCCAACGCGCGCAGGGTGTCCTCGTGTTCGTATGGGATCTCACGGGTGTAGTTGTAGTGATCCACGATGCCACCGATGGTATTATCTTCGGTCGTGCTGGGATGAGCCAGAGTCCTGCGAAGAGAAGCATCTCGTAAGTGAGCTCAAAAAACGACGGGGGATGGGAGATCTCGCTGGTACATACGCCGCCTGAGTAGGCACATCAGAGACCCGAAGGTCGAAAGGATCTGAAGGTGGCCTTGAAGGCACAAGCGACGTTGTAGAGATTTCATTGCTGGCTGGAACAGCTTCGGTGGGATCTCCCGGCCCCTCGAGACCCATGATGTTACGACGGGCGGTCGCCGGGTCGGTGTAAAGTGCTCTCGGCCTGTTGAATAGACATCAGTACGCCATTGCCGTTGACAGTGCCTTCAAGAAACTCACATGGTGTCGGGTGATTCAAGGTAGTCGTCGATGAGTCTGTCCTGCTCTTCGGAAGGTTCGAAATGCGACGCGCTCAATAATAGCGACGCGTGAGGGTTAACCAATTCAAACGAAGCGCCTACGAGAACATCAGCTTATAACACGGAGTCGCAATGGGATCTTGCAATCACAAACCTCGGTAATGGATTGTCTTCGGATGTTGCAAATCGCCTTAACAAGAGGTAAGCGCAAACCAGCGGGTTCAGAGTCACGTGAGGAAGACGTACCACTCAATCCAACGCGGTAGTCGCCGGGCGGGGCTGGAAAATGATATTTCGACAATGAGTAGGTCGAGGTCTCCTCCTCTTGAGCTCTTAGTAGGCCGCCTTCTCTGCTTGCAGACTCTGAGTGGATTCCGTGGAACCCTTTGAGTCGTCTGTCGCGATTTGTCGCGTGTTTGCGCGCGAGCTTTGTGGACGGTGCGGCAATTTGCTGCTCGTTTGGAGTGCTGATGGTCGGAGGTTGCGTGGTAATGGGCGTAGGGTTGGCGGCGCGTGTCTGTGCGTGGCACTCTTCACTCCTGCTCCGCTGACCACCTTTCCTTTCCGCGCTGCCTTGGCAAATGTGCACAACCGCGTGAACCTCCCAGAGGTCCTGGCTGCGATGAGGGAGACGCTTGGCGCGCCTCAAACCGTACGTACCTTGTCCAGTCAAGACGCCAATGGCGTCCGGTTTTGTCGCGGCTGGTGGCGGCTCGCTGCAAGAGCCGGGGAAGTGCTCGGTCTTCGGCGTGAGTGCCGGAGAAGATTGAAGAGTGCTGCCTGAAGACAGCGACGGCGAGGTGGCGAAACGAGGTGAGGGGGTCGAAGGAGGTAGAGGGAGGATGCAAGAAAGTGAGGTGTGAGAAGGGTATTGAGGGGCAGAGAGCGTGTCTGCTTCGATTGCAGCGCGTCTCTGGCACTCGTCGCCGACGTAGATCGCGGTCGGTTTCTTGCGAAGTCGCCTCCGGTGATTGTCGCTTTGTGTGGTTGAAGTCGATGGGTGGAATGTTTGTGATAAGTGAGGTGTGGGAGTGTGTCGTGGATCAGGTGTGGGTGGGCGATAAAGAGGGGTGGGAAAGCGGGGCGAGCTTTGGGCGCGTGAAGTGAGGTTAGATTCGAGGTCCGCGAGAAGCGGAGTGGCGGGAGTTGCCATCGTAAACAGCGGAAAGAGCGCGCGAAGGTGTGCTCCGTAATGGTCTTGATTTCGTCACTTGAGGCCGTCCGTGAGTGTATCGCCTTTACAGAACCGATTCCACCGGACAACCAAGACTCCCCGATCACCTCGAGCAACAGTCTCGACCTCCTTGACCAAACGAAAAACGTCGATCGGACAGCGTTGTCAATCGACGACCAGTCCAATTGGATTTGATTTCAGGAGAAGAGTAACTCGTTTTAAGGGTGGCGACCGGCAGGTGAGCTCCTCGCAGAAGCCTCAATTGGCTAACGTTCGATTGCTTCCAAGCGCCAAGCTAGGGTCGCCTTTGGCATGAGTCGGTCCAGCGCCTTCAACAGAACCCGCCGTGACGATACTGCTTGCGAAAGAACTATCCAGCAGAGGTGGTTTGAGCTCCAGCCAACAAAAATGACCTGGCTGAGAAGGTATCAAGACACACAGCCAATACGCTTCAGTCCACACGGCGCGCAAGAGACGCAGGACCCGTGCCTTCGAGACCGATCTTCGCGTCGAAAATATGTCTCCGGTCGATCCAAAAAGCAAAGGCCAGTATCCAAGATGGCGTCGTCCAAGGTCTCCAGCCAATCCGCCGCACGCCTCTCAACGCCGCAAATCTGTGAAGTCTCCAAACAAGGCGGTTCGAGGGCAAGAGCACCAGAGTATCAATCTCCCTGCTCCAGTATACCGCCTGCCAGCAGTCGGTTTCCAGATCAGCAGTCACGGCTCCTCAGGATGCACTTTCCAGCTTCGGGACGACGTATCTTCAGGACTCAGGAACTTCCCTCCAAGACAAGGAACAAAAGGGCAGACGCAGAAACAATGTCTCACGACGGCAACAATGACAGCACCTGCAAGATCCAACCCATCCATCCGCTCCCGAACCGTGCCCACCTACCTAGCTCGAGCCGTGAAGAAAAGCATGGGACCTAACACCTGCCCCAAAGCCAAACAGAAAATGCCTACCGAAAGGCCGTGCCTACCGTACCGCCGCAGCCACACCCCAGCGCCGCGACCCGGGCCCAAGTGACCGGTCAGCTTCTCGCCCCCGGTCGGCATCAGGCACACCACCACCTCACCATCTCTCCGTCCCTACCTACCGACGAGCCCGTCACTCTCACCTCATGCGCAGCGCCGACGACACCGTCAGGTCACAGACACGACAGACGGACGACAGCCACCCAGCGCTGGCTGACGTCCGCCTCGCGCCCCGCCCCGCGTGCTGCAGCCGGCCAATCAGCCCTCGAAGCCCGGGATTCCGATCCCGCGAAGTCTGGTACGAGCGACGCGCCCGCCGGCCAATTGCCACGCGCAGACGGGGCTTTTGCGCTGTAAGGCTGCTGGGCGCCGGCCCTTCGCTGCCTTGTGTATGCGGGTCATGGGCACGCGGCCGATGGCGGTGCTGGCCTATCATGGCGCTGAAGAGCGCGCTGGGCGCGGTGGGGTGTTTGAGGCGAATAGTGTGGGAGAGGCTTTGCGTCTGGGTCTGGTGCTGGCGCTGGGTTATTTGGGGACGCGGCAGGGCGGGCGGGCGCGTGTGGTTTGCAGACGGGTGGTGGGAGCCAGTGCGGCGGGCAGGGATGGTGTTGTGCATGAGGGGCGGGTTTGGGCGCTTTTACTGGGCGGCAGGCGGGTGGGTGGTATGCGTTTGGTTTCATAGAGTTGGGCGCGAGTGCGTCTTGGTGTGTAGTTCGAGGGCATCCTACGTGAAGGGGAAGGGGGGATGTGAAGTGAGTGATGGAGGGTCACATTTGACGATGACTACATGGTATGCCTGATGCGCTGGAACAGTCACTTTCGCTTGCGCGGCGTGAAGCTCGAATCACCGTTCGGAATGAATCAGGTATTTGATCGCATTTGCATTACTGCTACAAACGAACCCCTAAATCCGCGACATGTCGGTCGGATGTATCTCGCAACGAATATAGAAGAATCCAGAGAAAAGTGGGCAGTCTGTGGCCCCAAAGTGGTAGTCCCGAATACGCCGGCAAACGCCTTGCCAAAAGATTTTATCACGACAAAGGAGATCTGAGATGATGTCTCAAGGAGTGAAGGGAGCTAGAGGCGCTTACCAGGAACAAAGATGAAGAGGCAGCAGAGCGCTGCATCGACAACTGCGATCCACGCCAGGCACATCAGCGCGCGCTTGTTCAGGAGTTTTCTGTAAGATACGTGAGTGTCTGTTGCATTCTATCGGATCGTATCCTTGGACATACCGCACGAAAGGCTCCTTCACTCTGGAGAAGCTCATGAAAGTGTACTCGCTGTATCCAGCCAGCGCCATCAGAGGGTCCAGCATGTACTGGTGAGTCGCAAGCAGGTAGACGCCGACGGTGAACGGCAAGATCTCCCAGCATCTTGTGCTCCGGCTTGCGTTCAGGAAGATGAGTACGAACGCTGTCCAGAGCGCACCGAAGAGAGCGATCAGGCCAGTGATCAGTCGCAGCATCATGCTGGGAGCAACAATGTTGCCCAGCGCCTTAGCCCGAAGGAAGCCGGGGAAGGCGTCGCGCTCCATCGCCTGGAAGACGTAGTCCTTAGCTGCGTCGAAGACTTCCGGATCATCGCGGCCCTCTTTCTCGATGTTGTTGGTGATGTCGTTCAGGATGCCTTGAGGGAGAATGATCTCGCGTTCTGCGCCGGGCAGAAGGTATGTGTAGAGGATCTTCTCCGCGGAAGCACGGATATCAGCGCGCGCGACGGTGTGCTCAGGCGAGCTGTTGCTGTTGATCTGGGGAGAGGGCGTGTTGGGAGAGTTGCCATTCTCGGTCATGTAGCTGGGCCGCGGAGGCGCTTCGGAAGTGTCGCTTCGGTTGCTGTGCTGGCTGTTCTTGGGGGAGTGCTTGCTTGCGGTTTCATTGCGCAGGAAGGCGGAGAGTCCGCTCTCGCTCTGACGGTGTCTGTGGCCGCTGGGGCCCTGATCCGCGGAGTTTCGCTCGAAGTTATCGAGGATCTGGGAGGATCTCTTGCTTCCGCCGCCTTTCTCGAGCTCAGGCGTGCCGATCAAAACGGATCGTCGGAGTTCGCGCACGTAGTGGCGGCAGAGGGACATGTGCTGGGAGACATCGAGCCTGTTTTTGCCAATGTTATTACGATGTTTCTCCTCCAAACGAGCGCAGCCGCCGGGCCGCAGGCGCGTCGCGCATATCTTCCACCTACCAGAAGTCCAAGTAATCCACACTCCGCTGCACATCGCGCATGTAAATGTAAAAGGAGAAGAGGTCCACGGGCGCAGTCGTCCGTCGCGAGAGCACTTCGAAGAGGTTGGGGAGGCGGTCGCGCGGACCGGTGGAGTCGGGCGTGGGCGTGCGCGACGCCATTGTCGCTGTCGGGTGCCGGCCGGTCGCTCACTGAAGGTGTGTGTCGAGGTCTCGAGTGTATTGTCTGCAGGAGAGGGCGTGGGGAGGTCTTCAATGCTCGCGCATGACGTTGGAGCGAAGAGAAGGCTCGCGAGGCCAATTAGCGCGGGAGTTGGGGGACGGGGGCCAGATCGCGCGCAGCACCCATGAACAGACTTTCACGCCCTCATTTCAATTTGGCAGGGGAACGCCGAAACGCTTGCAGTTGCAACAATAACTGTTTGCTTTGCTTACGTATATCTGTGCGTCTTTCGCATGCTTACCATGCCTAATCATCGTACGGCATCGCATGCGAGCCATTTCCTACGCGTGCCGTTCGTGAAATCGGACCACAGTCGTACTTTCAAACACCGCTGATCTCCATCTGCGACGATCTCAAGGAGCTCCACAGTCTCACGTAAGGTCCTATACTTTCTGATGCCCTACTGCTGCCGGGATATGCGAGCAGACACATACATATTGTATCGATATTACTTCAAGCATAGAGCTACTCCATTGCAGCGGTGATCCGGACGTCTCACATTTTCTTGCCCACAAGACAGTGCGCCCCCCAACATACTCGTTGTACGCGACCGATCCTAGATGGCCGCGCACGGCGGCTGTTGGCGACAATCGTCGATGAAGAGACCGCGCGAGTGATGCGTGACTGAGAATTAATTGATAAACGATTTACGGGACCCTTAATCAGACCATCTGGTGTTCCCCATGAGCAGCGTTGAATCACCATTGCCTTGCATAACACTAGAATGAGAGTGTTTCGCCCTTCATTGATGATTCGCCGAAGCCAAAGCTGCGCGAAGCTCCCTCAAAGCCGAAACGCCAGCCAAAGTGCTCTCGCGCCGACGCGTCTCCTCCGCACGCGACGCTCGATCTGCCCGCGCTACATCACCACTTTTGCTGCCTTAGAACGTTCCATTCCAACCACAACCACCGAAACAATTGTTCACGTTCGCCATGGCTCTTCTAGTCGACAAGCACCGCCCTCGCTCTCTCGATGCCCTCTCATATCACCCCGAGCTCTCCGATCGCCTAAGAGCATTGGTAAGAAATCCAGTCTCGGCCAGCGTCGCAAGCACTAACAAGAATGACGACTAGGCTGCTAGCGGAGACTTCCCGCATCTGCTCATCTATGGACCTTCCGGCGCGGGCAAGAAGACGAGAATATCTGCCACGTTGAAAGCGCTCTTTGGGCCTGGCGTGGAAAAGATCAAGATCGATTCGAGGGTGTTTCAGACAACGAGGTGAGTTGGCAGCATTGGATGAAAAGGACTGGCTAGAGCTTGGAAAGAAACTGGCAGCCAAAAGGAATACAACATGGAGGTCGAGACGCAAAGCAGACCTAGACGCTAACGCCGCAACCCTCCCAGCAACCGCAAGCTCGAATTCACCCTCGTCTCCTCCAACTACCACCTCGAAATCACACCCTCCGACGTCGGCAACTACGACCGCGTCGTCATCCAGGACCTCCTCAAAGAAGTCGCCCAGACCCAGCAGGTCGACCTGTCCGCCAAACAGCGCTTCAAGGTCGTCGTCATCAATGAAGCCGACCATCTCACTCGCGACGCTCAGGCCGCCCTCCGTCGCACGATGGAGAAGTACAGTCCCAATTTGCGCCTTATCCTGCTCGCCAACAGCACCAGCAATATCATCGCGCCCATCAGGAGTAGATGTTTGCTGGTTCGTGTTGCGGCGCCGACGGTGGAGGAGATTGAGGGCGTGTTGAAGCTTGTCGGTGAAAAAGAAGGGCTGAAGGGTGGAGCTGGGTTGGAAAGTAGAGTCGCGAGGGATTGTGGAAGGAATCTGAGGAGGGCGCTGTTGATGTACGAGGCGGTGCATGCGCAGAAGTAAGAATACCCGGTTGCCATTGGATTGAAGCTCTGTACGGTGATGCTGACGGACCGATCTTTGCAGCGATCAAATCTCGGAGAAGACGCCCATACCGCCACCCGACTGGGAGGCACTCATCGAAGTCATTGCAAAGGAGATGATTGAAGAGCGATCGCCGGCCAGAATCCTGCAGGTCCGCGCGAAGCTGTATGATCTGCTCACGCACTGCATTCCTGCTACGACAATTCTCAAGGTACTGTTTGGCGCTTTCTGTTTTTGAAAGAACCTGCATGTGCTGACCCGTCGCAACAGACCCTCACGTTCAAGCTCATGCCCAAGATCGACGACAGCCTGAAAGCGGACGTGGTGAAGTGGAGCGCATTCTACGAGCACAGGATCAGGAATGGCAGCGTATGTTATCATCCGTGCAAGATGGTCAATCGAATTTGTTGCTAATCGCTGTACAGAAAGTCATCTTCCACCTCGAAGCCTTTGTCGCGAAATTCATGCGGTTGTACGAAGGGTAAGCGAATCATTCATCCTGCCTCTCTTCCGTATCGTCAGCTAACCCAACCTCGCGCAGACACTTCATGGGCATGGATCTGGACTTTGACGACTAAAGCTCAAGTCAACTCTAGGATCGAGTGCCGGGTCTGTCTGATCTTTGATTTTAGCGCGGCGTTGGGCCAGGGATGTCATCGGAATATATGCATGATAATTTTCGAACGAAGCAAAGCAGAGGGTCTTCAGCTGCGCATTGACATATCCCATTACAAGATGACATAAGCACAGGCAATTCCAGGACGTCGCCTGCATCGAGGCTTGCGACAAATATCCCAGGCTGGCCGGTTCGACCGACGTCGAATCACACTTCTGAACCAGCCAGACACAACTTCTACGCGCGAAAAGACTCGGTTCATAGTGTCTCACCCAGAAGGCCAACTACCACGCCATGTCTAAGGACCAAAAGTGCGACGCGAATACTCTTCGGGCGCCAGGAACGATGTCTCCACCCCATCTTCACATGTTTGAGCGAATGTTGCTTAGCGCATCAGTCAACATCCTCGCAGGGCCGCTGCTAATATCCATCGTTTTCAATAAGAAATCATCACCAACCATGTATGCTTGCAACGAGGTTTACAAGGTGGACGGCGCTCATCCCAAAATAGGTGAAATCACTACCGCTTCCGGCCTGACGTTCACATGCTATGCCACCCGCGAGGACTTTGCGCTTAGTGAGAAGCTTCGGCTGTCGTCGTTTATCGTGTGCATGATCTCACGTCGGCTGCTGTTCTAATCTCTACTTACGTTTCTTTGGTGAGACTGTAATCAGGGCGTAACGTTATCGGGTTCGGGGTGCACCACAGGTGGTTTCGAAACGCAGGGCTCGTCGGTGGCGCTCAGCTGGTTGCATGCCGACCAATCTGAGCAGTCAAGCGGACGAAGGGACTCTCGCCTCGTTTTTCCGACGAGCAGCTGAAGCACGTCTGTCTCGGCTGGCATCCTGCTTCAGCTGACAGGGTAGGGCAGACGGTTTATCAGTGTGAGGCTGAAGTCCTCTAGCGGGCGCTCCTGCCTACAAGTAGTGCGACATAAGAGCCCCGTCGATGACCTCGACTTATCAGTATCTCGACTTCAATTTAAGAAACTCCAAATTTTCACGTCCAATCGAAAGAACTGTTGCAAATGGCTCGCCCAAGCGAAAACCTCCTCCAAAAGGACGGCAGCTACCCGCGCCCCAAATGGCAGCGCCTCGTCGGTTGGATCGAACAGCTGCACGACGACTGCAGGAACTCCCCCAAGTCCGCCATCTTCACTCTCCCCAACCGCAGAGCTCAGAGCAATCTGAGCTTCAACGACGAGTTCCGCATCGACTGCCAGGGCTATTTCCGCCTGCACGACTGCGGCTGGTACAACCTCCAAGTCCAGGAGAACAGGCAGCGCGCGAGCGGCGACAACAATAGTACTACGGTCTTTACCACCTATGTCCATGAGGAAGGCTATCACCGGGACAAGGATCCGATGATTCTGTGCTCGATGATCATGAAGACGATGGAGAGCCAGGTCAAGCATGCTATTCCGGAGATGACGATATTCATCTGGCATGATCCCGCTTTGGGCGCTGTGAAGACTGTCAAGACGCTGCAGCGCTCACCGAAAGGGTTGCTGGAGTGGCAGAATGCGGGCAAGGGGCCTTGGAAGGTATGGCACCCGGAGTAAGAGTCTGCTATACGGATCGGCCCAGAGACTCCCAGAGAACGACTGAATGCTTCAGGTCTCGATAGACAGCTGCGTTCGTTGATAAGACTGCCCGAGTCGGTTTGCAACGATGGTTCGGATTTACCGGCATTTGGCGTTCAGCGACTTTGAGATATCGATCACTCGTTGCGATTGATAGTGCCATTGACCGCTTAATCAACTCAAAACATCCATATTGCAAGCTGTTCCACCAACACGAAGTGTCACCTCCGATTCACATGCCACGCGTTCCCGCGGCCTTCCGCCAATATTCCTTCTCAATCTCACGCCATTTAGCGTTGTGGGCTTGATTATTCGCCCGCCAATCGGAATCCACCTTCCTCACCTCTGTCCAAAACTCATCGTTTGCATCAAGTTCTCCCTGCTCTAGCTCACCAACGTGCGCCCGTAGAATATTCTTGTCCAGAGCATGAGGCCATCCCGCGCGTTCGAACGCAAGGCGTTTAGCCCAATATTTGTTGTGGCATTCTTTTGCGTTTTCCAGTTCCCAGCTTAGGTCTTCCCACCGCACATGATGCCAACTCCCCGCCGGATCCCTGGGTTTAGGTATCAGCTCACAGGTCACTTCCGCAACAAAGTCTATACATACGCATCGAGATGATCTGGCGTGAGGGCTCCCATGCTTTCCGTCATCATGCTTAAAAGTCTTTCTGGGTTCGTGGGACATGAGGCCTCTCTCGTCAGACACTCAAACCCACGAGCCATATTGTCGTCTCGCCACGGTACTAGGCTTAATGTGTGGAGGTTTTGAACCCATTTGCCGATGAGATCCTCTGGAGAAGTCGCGTTCATTTCGAATGCATCTTGAGTCGGTTCATAGATTGAAAGCTCAGCAATTGTCCCTATGTAGCAGCGTCAGCAACTTAGCAACGGTTCTTCAAGATTGTTATGGAGACAAGATACTATTTCTAGTGTCGTAGAATACGCAATTGGCGTCTCGATGAATACCTTGGAACACAGATATGATCCAGGGCGGCAGAGAGACCTCTTCTGCTTCGTGGTCGAGTCCAAATCTCCGACCGTCCGTTGAATAATTACCTCCCCTAACCTTAAGACAAGTCACCGGCTCGCTATAACCGGGCGTGATTCCGATGGAGCCCCTGTAGGGTTCAATGCCAGATTCGGTGACATATGGTAGGTAATGCAGGAGCTCTTCTGCTTCCGGAGTGAGGCCCGCTTTTTGGATCTGGGCTGTTGCGAGAGGGACTTTGCCTTCACCTCTGTGTGGCGGAAACTGTACCTCATCCTCTCTGAGATAATCTAGATCGAGTATTGCGCGGTAGTATGCGTCCACGGTCGAGATCAAGCTGGCATGGCTAATGGCGACTTGGGACATTTTGGGCTCTCCGTCCATGCTTGATCAGATAAAAGCGACGTTGGGAAGAGACTTTTGTCGAAGGGAAAGTGACTTCGAGTTCCTCTTTCGCATCTTCCAGTACTTTCAATAGCCAGGCGACACTATCATTAAGCGCCGTTTCCCCTCTATCATCTGCTCCACCACTGTTGCCTTTGCCGTCGCTCGCTTAATGCGGCGTTGGTTAGCGGCTGCCTAGCACGCCTGACTGGCTGACAGCCCAGCTCATATTTCAGCTCGATACAAGAGTCCCCACTTTTGAAGGTATCGTTGGCGATTATTAGGGAGGCGATCTTTTGGCAGGCACATGGAACCACGCATTTGGCAATGTATGCGAATTGGATCGCGCAACGGTTTGAGTGTTGATTAGGTTAGTCGACACTTGCATTATCTCTAAGCCTGAGCAAAGTGCGCAAAGATTCATCGCGCCCGCCTGTAGACAGAACTTCAACCAGTGCTCAAACGCTTCTCAGACTCTCTCGGCGCTACGAAGCACACCACGCTGATGACCATTTGGTTTGTCTCATTCATTTTCGGCGCCGTAAGCCCGGAGGCTCCTTCGAAAACAGCGCCTACAGGCAGATCCCTGAGCGACGGCCCATCGTACGCCGCAGAAAAGGCCGTGGAATAGCCATTGAGGGCTTCATGCATAATCGCAGAGGCGGCCATTGGCAGAGACATCTCCTCCAGCACTTTGGCTTTGCTTGCACCGGATCGGCCCTGGATGACCAGTATGTACCGAGTCTGATCGCTCGGGGTCAAGTTTTGCGAAAGACCTGGTCCGGCTCGGACTTGGGGCACCTGAAGCGAGTCATCTGCAGGAATCGCAGAGCTTGTATTGCTCGTGCCTCGGCGCACCCAAGATCCGATGTTCGGGTCTTTGAGGCACCAGGTATGAGAGTCGATCTCTTCCTGGGAAAAGGCGCCAGAGACCACGAGAACGGGCTTGTTGAAGGGCTGAATGAGCGCTTGGTCTGAGAACACGCCGTTTTGGGCGGCTCGTGAGAGGATCTGTGTTGGGTAGTGAATGTTGCTTTGACCCATTGTTTACTGTATGTACTAAGATCAGATTGCTTAGAGAGAACCAGGAAAGAAAACAAGTAGAAGAAGGTGGGACCTGTGATAAATAGGCACCCCATGCTTGGCTCACACGCTGAGAATCGAGGATCGTGAGCAAAACAAATGGCCCAAAGCTCGATATTACAACAGACGTGGTCTGTCGCCAGTGGCTGCGTGAACTCATACCGGTGAGGGAGATGTCCATTCAAGCGAAGCAATGCCCTTCGCAAAATCGGCATGGCGTCAGACGCATTCTCGGAGTTGGAGAGCTGTCCGATTCGTTGCAGACTCGCTTCAAAACGGTAAACCAACGCTAAGTGCTTGTCCGCAGAGCTCTGGCCAATGTGCTTTGTCTTATCGTGTTTGCGGCGTTCGTCGATGAGCGGGGTCATGCAGAAACATTCGTGTCCGTCGCTGTAGGGCAAGTCTGAAGCCATGTATCCCGCGCTGATGCTTCGACACCGTGAGTACTTACTCTTTCAAACAACGCACGTGGTATCGACCCGCAGCCCCGCCCCGCCAGCCTGAAGAGCAGGCTACTCAGCTGCCCAGTGAAGCACGTCACTGATGGCTTGTTTTAGAAGAACAGCCAAGTTCACTGTCTCCGCCATATGTCGGCGAATGCATGCCCGAGAGCGTACATCACTAATATTCAGGAGAGAGCAGTGTGAGATGAGAAATTGTTGACACGCTGCAAAGCAGGGACAGCAGGCCGTCGGCCTCCGCCCGTGCCAGCGTGAAGATGTGTGTTTGATGAAACCAGGCTGAGTCACTAAGCCCTGCCAGACGCGTAGACGGTGGTATGAGAAGGTAGTATTGGAGGCAAAGGAAGATGCCGAGGTCGATAATTTTCTCGTATTGGATTCCCAAAACAGAGGGCGCTGGAGAAGGAAACGGTACGCTAGGCGCCGCCGCAGAGCCGCATGAGCTCGAACCCTGTCGGCCTGTCCCTCACGTGGGGCAACGAACGTCAATCGTACGCAGCGCAGTCATCGCCAACCTTCTTGCCCTCGTGAACTTTTGCTGACCTCTCGGTACTTGCTGAGCCATCTTTCTTCCCAAACCTCCAAGGACACACAGTACACCTTTTTTACGACCTCACATACGAAACGTTCGACCATGCAAGTCCCTCTCCTCCGCCTCCAATGCGGTAAGCAGTGCCCCGCAATGCCGTTAGACTTCCCTGCGCAATTATGATGAGGATGCGCGTACGACTTTGAGACGAAGCACGCATGAACTGACATCTTGTGCGCAATGTATAGGCGTGGCCAGCTACGAATGGGGAAAGCCAGGATCGACATCTGCCGCAGCGCGGTTTGCGGCTGCGACACCACGCGACGACTTGAAGATCGAGAGTGAGAAGCCTTACGCTGAGGTGAGTTGAAGATTGTTCAAGAGGCTTGTAGAATCGATAGTTGACATCGCTTGTAGCTATGGATGGGCACACACCCCAGCAACCCCTCCTACGAAGTCGAGACGAAGCGCAGCCTGATCGACCTTGTGCAAGACAACCAGATGCTGCTCGGCTCGGATGTCGCAAAGAAGTACGGCCAGAAGCTGCCTTTCCTCTTCAAGGTTCTCTCGATCCAGAAAGCGCTCTCTATCCAAGCACACCCGAACAAGAAGCTGGCAGAGCAATTACACGCCAAGAACCCGAAGGAGTACAAAGATGACAACCACAAGCCCGAGATGACGATCGCGATCACACCTTTCGAGGGCATGTGCGGCTTCAGGCCGTTGAAAGAGGTGCTTTACTTTTTGAAGAACGTCAAGTCTTTCCGGAACCTGGTCGGTGAGTCGGTAGCGGGACGATTCGAAGCTGCTGTTGAGGGAAGTGGAAGGCCAGAGGAGGAGCTCAAGCAAGAGCTGAAAGAGGCTTTCAGCCACCTCATGAACTCAAAAGAGGAGGACATCAAGTCCGCAAGCGAAGAGTTGCTGGCGCAGGTCAAGGAGGAGAATGAGAGCTTTGCAGGAGGCCAGTCCACTCCTGCTCCTGGCAGCAAGGTGTTTGCTGAGGTTCTGCCTCGCCTGAACGGCCAATTTCCTGGCGACATTGGTCTGTTCGTTGTGTTCTTCCTGAACTTCGTCCAGCTGCAGCCTGGCGAGGCCATGTTTCTTCGCGCAGACGACATCCATGCGTACATCAGTGGCGGTACGCACGTTCCCTACCCTCCCTGTAAACCGACCGGCACTGACCTCTCACAGACATCATCGAATGCATGGCCGCCTCTGACAACGTCGTCCGCGCCGGCTTCACGCCCAAATTCAAAGACGTCCCCACCCTCACCAACATGCTCACATACAATTTCGCGCCCATCTCCGAGCAAAAGATGTCGCCCGCCGACTTCCCCTACTGCAAATTCAACACCACCGCGCACTCATCTGACTCCTCCGCAATGCTCTATGACCCGCCCATCGAAGAGTTCTCCGTCGTCAAGACAGACCTCAAGTCTTCTGGCTCCAAGGTCACGTTCGAGGCCATCCAGGGACCGAGCATCATCATTTGCACTGAGGGCCAGGGTACTATCAGCGTTGGGCCGAAGAAGGAGGAGGTGCAGGAGGGCTGGGTGTACTTCGTTGGTGCTACCGCGGAGTGCGTACTGGAGAGCAGCGGCGAGAAGACTTTCAAGACGTTCCGGGCGTTCTGTGAGATCGGAGACGAAGGACAGAGGAACGTCAGTGGCAACCTCTGAGAAGTTCCCACACACGGCATGGGGCGCCTAATGCCGCTTGAGCGCTCTCGGCCCCAGCAGCCGAACGAAGCTACGCAATCTCATTGTCTCTTCACCAAGATCCAGCATTTTGAATTACGTCTTTTCTTTCGGTCGTCTGAGCCTAGCCTTTCAGTATGGTTTGCGGGAACGAAACGCGTTATTCGGGGGGTATTATGTTCTAAAAGAAGCGAAGCGCAAAAGAAAAGCAAGAAGGTATCCTAATAAAAAAGCGTAGAGACAAAAGACACATTCAAACGGAAACACCCCCGCTCAAAGAAACAAGAACTTGCTGCTGCGGCTGCTTGGCGGAATGTTCGAAGATCACGCCTGCCGCCCAGCAGCGTTTCCGATCCAAACGTGTCCCCGCGCGGGTTTTGTGTTACAAGGTGGTGGTATAATGCAGTTTGATCCCGTGTGCTGACTCTTGACGCGTCGAACCCGTGCCTCATGCTTGCTTGCGCCTGCGCTTGTACTTTCGTTCGTGCCGGGTGGGAGGGATTGATTATGCTGTTGGGGAGGTTTTGGGCGAGAGTGCGTGGAGTCGGGATCGCGCCGTGGCGCGCGTTGCTTGTGGTGCTGCTCCCTCTCGCGGTGCGGTGCTGGGCAGTGGATGATGGAGGAGTCGGGATGCCCGGGGCGGGCTTACTTCTTCTCCACCTTGACGTTCTGGCTCAGCCAGGAGAGACCTTCAAAGATACCTGTGGGTTTTGCGCGTTAGTACTGCTGGGTTCGGAACAAGGTGGGTTTTGGGCAGGCATACCCTCTCCGCTGGTGGCGCAACTGGGCTCGACCTTCCACACGTGGTCCTTGGCTATTCTGTCGAGGTCGAGGGCTTGTGCTACGTCGTTCGGTCGCATGGCTGTGCAATGAGAGTTAATGTTCTATTTTCTTTTGTGCCCATGTTGCGCAAAGCGATTGGCGCGGTACTGACCTCCGTCAACATCCTGCTTGTTGGCGAAAACGAGCAGCACGACGTTGCGCATTTCGCGGTCCTGGATGATGCGGCCGAGTTCGGACTTGGCCTCCTCCATGCGCGCGCGGTCGCAGGAGTCAATGACGAAAATTAGAGCGTGGGTTCCTATGAGCGTTCGCGTTAGGATCATGTTCGCGAGTCAAAAGTTTTCCCTCCTCATTGGCGGGATCTCGCGAATTCTCTTTCCTGCTCTCAAAATTGGACAGTGGTAAACATACCAGAGAAGTAATGTCTCCAGAGAGGCCTGATCTTGTCCTGTCCGCCTACATCCCAAACGTTGAAGCGCGTGTTCTTGTACGAGACGGTCTCGACGTTGAATCCGACAGTGGGAATGGTGTGAACTTCGCTCGCGGCGCTCGGGGAAAGCTTGAGGGTGTAAAGGATGGCTTTGGTAATAAGTCAGTCGCGTGTAAATGTCTGACGTGGAGTGCCGGCGGCACGAGGAGCAATGCGCCGCGCGAGGACAGTTGCCCCTATACCGGCCGAACTTTGTTGAGACGTACTGGTCTTTCCGGCTGCATCAAGACCCAGCATCAGCAGGCGCATTTCCTTGCTGCCGAAGATCTTGGCCAGAGAACGGGAGAGTGCGGCGCCCATTGTGACCGAGTGTCGTGTGGTATTTGCGAATGTATGTACTTGTTCGCGTGGGGTATTCAAATGACGCGCGATGCGCGAAAATGTATTCTATGCGGAGCAGCTGTATCAAGCTTGCTTTCTTTCTAGTCGCTTTTGAACTGTTCTTCAGCGCCCTTTCGATAACTCAATGGGCTCTTGGAATGTTCCCGAGAGTTTTGATCCGGCACGTGGATGGTCTGGAGAGAGTTTCCGGGGATCGCTCCGTCGTTAAGGGTGCTCGTGAGGGTGTTGGATCTTGACAGGCGTGGACTGGCGTGACAGCGACAATGGCAGGGCAATGTCGTCGAGGATGGTGAGAAGAGACGGAGCGGGTGATGCGAAAGGTGTAAACAAGTTCTTTTGCTGGCTGGCCGTTGCAACTGCCCCCTCCCCTCCGTCCACCCCCTGGAACTGGGACCTGCACTTGTCTAAGTTGGCGCCGTCCCGCGACCCTGCAGCAAGCGGCCCCTCCCGTTCAAGATGAGTGAACGCTCGTTTCACCGCGCCGGCGCGCGCCCGTCACCTCGAAGCATACTTCCTCTTGGAATTGCCGTCACCGAAGACTTCACACGCTTTGTTCTTGCTCAGGCGCCTCGATCTCAGCTTGAAGTCTATTGCACTATCGCATCCGCAATACTACGCGACCAATAGACGCGACGGACGTGCACCTTGCATACACGACGCTGCAGTAAAGCTCGGCTCATGATCACCGCGACCTTGATAGCCTCATTCTGATCTCTCACGGCCACGGCTGTGCACACAGCGAAACTTAAGTCCACCAACGGGAAGGTGCGTGTTGATTGCCGCCATGGAGCTTGACTCCAAAATCTTCGAAGCGAGGCCGTCTCCGCAGGCTCTTAGAATATTTCGACGTCACCCTTGCCGAGCCGTCCGGGCGTAGCGTAGTCTCGAGCTCCATCCACGAACCCTACCTACACGAGACACGCGAGTAACATACTGGTAGATGCAGTTGTGGCTCTCCCGTATAATGAGCGCGACACGATGCGCGAAATGCTGCCCTCTATAGCCATTCGCGTCGACACTATGTTCGATGAAGTGTACAGCTGTGTAACAGAGCTGCAGCGGCGCAGCGCAATGAAGAGGTGGGTTTGGACGTACGACGGCCGTCAGGTGTATGTGTACGAACAGTTGGAAAAGACCTTGCAGCTTCTGGACAAGTTCAAGTCATTGGGAAACGTCTTCGCCAATGTTTATCCACTCCATGTCGAGCTGCTTTGGGCGGGCATCCGAGCTGGTCATCCGAGCTATCCTCGAGGTAAGCACTCGCCCACAAAGAGTGTGCTGTTTAGACTGTGCACTGATAGCTGCCCTACAAGGTTGCCTTGTCTAATCTTGAGCAACGAGCTACCCTGTCCAAGGAATGGAGCTGTCTCTGTACGTGAGCAACCGGCTGAAAATCTATCGGGACGGTTTCGCTCGCCTGAAACCTTCACCCGCATCGAACGAGTTTCGTAAAAACCTGATAGATCTGTACGCTCACATACTCGGGATTCGACTATTGACCCTGCGGGTAATTCCTAGTCACCCGCTGTCAGACAACTCAATCCCTGTGGGAAGTATCCCAGACGACCTTTCCTTTTGACTTTATCAGTTCTCCACAAACTTCTTCCCTCCGCTCTCACATTTACCTAGCTTGCTAATGTTCGCACAGGTATCGAGGTAATGCTCCTATTCATAGGTACCAGCGCCAAAGACCACGTGACCTTCCCAATTCCCTCCGTGAGTTAGCTTCATACACTGCACTCCGCACGCAGATTTCGGGATTTCTTTATCGATGTAGTGATCGATAGCACCCTGCATGGTGTTGCGCTGAGCAGTAGTGTGACAATTGCCCTCAGCCATCACTGCATATTGGTAGTCTGGATCGTGAAACTCCTTGGCGGTGCAAGTCCTGTCGTCAGAGTTGGCAAAGACAAGATTCGCAATCCCCGTTGCGAGTGAGAGGCCGAACGCGCCCATAGCCAAGAATCTGTCGAAAGTAAGTTCTATGGTTGCGCCGCACACCTGGATCTGCAGTCTTTCACTTAGAGTCGTGTTGGTCAGGCCGAGTTCGAAAGCGTCCAGATCGATCTCGTGATAGGGCATCCTGATTTTTGGCTTTTGCGACTTCACGGGCGATGCTGTAGCCCAAGAGCCCGAGAAAATTAAGGCTAGCAGCCAGGAAGATTCGAAACGCATCTTGTTTGTTCCAAAGAATGTAAGCATCAACTGTGCTGAGGACTAAGACAAGGACGAAGAACGCTGTGATATCCGCTATCATCTGAAGGATTCCGCGTTACCAGCGGTATGTTCAAGTTGGTGAGGCCTGGCTTTGTTGTGTAAAGGAGAGTAGGGAAATGAGATTGGCACCTTGGTGACCACCGAGAGATTCGCCAACGATGAAATAAGTTGCTTGGGGTGGCCGTCCTTTATGAACGAGCATTGTATGAAGGAAAAATCTGAGACGGAAATCGACAACAGTCAAGTGCCACCCCGTGGGCTAGGGCGGGCCTCTCGAAGGCAGCATTCGTTGCTGCGAGGCCTGTAGTATGGACGATAATCTGGGTGGTTGAGCCGACGAACTGCTTTAGTGCTTCTTCAGTCGGACGCCCCACGAGTCAGTCCCAGCATGCAAGCACTCGACTTTTCCGCCTGTATATATTTATAATATCTTTAACAGGCGGCTTCATGGAAGCGAATGTAGAAGCTTCAGCTAGTTAAGAATAATGTTATCTTTCCTGGTCGCCGTTCATGGCCTTCCGCACTGCAATCCACCACCGGATGGCCCCATGATCTCGCATGATGGTCAGCAGAGTTTGTCAACAGTGTTGACTCGTGTCCATTCCGCTCGCTTGAAGTAGTTGGTGGTTTCATCAAGTACTCGCTGTTTGTTGCGCAGCGGGCTTTCTCTGGGCGTACTGCGCTTATTGGATCTCAAGCTCTACGCCACCAAGTGCGGGCAAGCTGTCAGCTCCACCACCGATAAGGCTGCATGATTACCCACCGCCTTCTACATCCCATTGATTTAAGTGTCGAACACAATGAATTCTCTTTACCGAGTGTGTGGGTTTTTAATACAAGCTGCGAATGTTGTAGGAATCACTACGACGTACACATCTCGAGGCTAATGAAGCCACAGTGGTTTTCGAGACCAACAGGACGGCACAGGTACCGTGGACCGTGGTTTAAATGCCAAGCAAGTACATGTTGGTATCACGCGATGTCGTGATTCCAGGTCTACCCATCGCCGCGTGGCTGGGCCTCGAGCTGAAGAGCTTGTCCAATCGAGATATGCTCCCGCCATGCCAGGCTTGTACATCTCCTGACTGTAGCCCCACTGTTCAGGTAGGTAGGTGAAATGCCAACTGCACGGCATAGCTGCAAGACTAGATATTCATGACGACTGTCTTCCGTCTCCAGTCGAGCATGCTACTTTGAGTCGTCTTTCCGCTTGCACAATGCGATGGATACTACAAATGACAACTTGACATTGCGCGATCTTGGGCTCTGCCCTGGTTATCCAACGGATCATCGGAAATCCTCTACCGGAACCGGACCAATGGATGAAACTCACCGTGGCTCTGCAGATTCGGTCCCCCACGTTGATATCACAGAGTACCAGCCGTACAGACCGTCGAGCTTGACTTCCTTGCATGAACTGCCAGCAAACGAACCTAGGAAACTCGGATTCACGGTCTCGAGCCACGCAATGCCAGAAGACAGTCTACTTCCGCGCACAGGAAACGAGAAATCTTTGGTAGCTCAACGGCAATATGGAAGGCTTGGGAGTAGTCCACATACACTCTTGAGAGCTTGGTTACCCGAGTTGGTAGCTCTGACACTGTCTCTTGCTTGCCTCACGTCCTTGATCGCTGTGCTGTTCGCTTATGAAGGTCGCTCGGTCACAAGACTAGGGCTGCCACCATACTTGACGCTAAACGGCATCGTGGCAGCCATATCAACAGTCGGCAGGGCGTGTCTCATGGCCCTCCTTTGCGCGGCCATTATGCAAGCGATGTGGCTCACCTACTTCCGTGAAGCGGGAAAGACAAACTGTCGAAGCCGGCTCGAAGACATGGATCTTTTCTATGAAGCTTCCAATGGTGCCTGGGGAAGTTTTTGGTTTCTGTTTCGTATGCGCAGGCGGCAGTAAGTGCTCTTCCGTTGATGACTTGCTCATTTGAGAGATACTAAGCAAGACAGCGGCTTTCTGGCTCTTACTGGATGCCTCATAATGGTGTTCTCGCTGGCTTACAACGCCATGGCCCCACAGGCTATTCGTTACGAATTGCTACCAAGCAAGGACGGCCCAGTGGCGGAGAACGTGCCACGGAGTGAGACTTGGGATCAACGCATCGGGCACGGCACGTCCAAGCCATGTAAGCAGCTCACATGTTGTCTCAGTTCTGAAATTGCCAGCGAGCTGACAACAGCACGATAGTCCCTCCGCTTGAAATGGTTGCAGCAATATATGATGGCATCCTCACTGAAGAGGTCAAACCAATTGAGCCGCCCTGCCCATCCGGAAACTGTACTTGGCCAGACACTACGTCTCTGGCGATCTGTGGTGCATGCGAGAAGTCAACATACCGAATGCTGCAATGCGATCCGCCGCAGTGTAGTGAGTGTGGCTTGAACTATACGTCTACATGCGAGTACATTCTGCCGTCTGGGGCTTATCCTAGGATCATGAATGTTGCCGCCGATTCCTCACAGTGGATGTCAGGTGGAGAAATCGCTCGATTCGCCGCTATCCCGGGCAACGGCCATGCGTTCAATTACAGCTCTACAGACCGCGTGTATCTACTGGACGTCGAGTTGTTTGGTACAAGCTTTGATACGATACACGGCACAGACTCCAACCTCACTCTGCTCAATACCGAATGCGCCCTTTGGATGTGTGTGCAGACTTACCATACTGAAATGGAGAGCACTATCCACCACGAGCGAGTGGTCTCTAAAGAAGACGAACTGGACTCAGATTATAGCGTCGACACATACTTGCAGTCAGATGCTCAACTCTATCACTTCCCGCCCATGTCCATACGACCTGGTGGCCTCAAAAGCCTGAACTTCACCGTCAACGTCGGCGCAGCAGAATCCCTCTCACGATTCCTCACCAACTCCTTCACCGGCAACGTCAGCACGCATTATGACACAATCGATTACAGCTCCAACTTCATGCTCGGCATCTGGCAAGGAACCCGCGACCCGGACGCTTGGATCGCCAATCTCGCGCAAAGCATGACGAACGTCGTCCGCTCGTTCGACCAGACTTCTCGGCCTCAGTACAACGGAACATCCTACGAGCTTTCCATTGATGTGCTCTGGCGCTGGATGTTCTTTCCCATTGTACTCGTCCTCTGCTCCGCGGCTTTCTTGATTGCCGTTATCTTGAAGACGGCTTCGCATCCAGAGGCGGAGACTTGGAAGGGTAGCCCGCTTGCTTTTCTACTTTTTGGGTTGCAATCTGATGTCAAGGCGGAGGGTCTGCGGCGGATGAGTGAGGATGGCTGGGTTGCTACACAGAAGGAGCTGGGCGAGTGTCGCGTTAGGCTGGTTACTGAGGCTAACGGCGGGAGGCGGTTTTATGCTGTTTAGTAACTTCTTGTATCGCGGCAGGATGAGCCTAATTAATCAACTCAAGGACCGGTGGCGTAAATTTCAAAACGGAGAGCTCGAACGCATCTTCTATGATCATGTCTGAAGAATTCCAGTGAAACGTGATCAGGTGGTGTAGCGAGATTCCAGCAAACAACATAGTCATAAGCGTTATGGTCACAAATGATGTAACAGATTCGGTCAGATGGCCGAGTGGTTATGGCGCTAGCTTCAGGTAGTCTTTAGAAGCTACTTGCTAGTGGAGCTATCCTCGTGGGTTCGAGTCCCACTTTGATCAATATCTTTTGCTTTTGGCCTGAGCGTACCAGCTTTTGCTTTTTGATGCCAATGAAACCCCGAGAAGCATTGGTTCGGCTTTTTGCTTGACTGGAACTGATCGGCGTGACCCGATGGTGTCCTTTACAGCCAAACTTCAGCGCAGAGCTTTCTGCGGAGTTCACGGGTGCGGTGCAAAAGTAGTCTGATGATAAATATGGAAATTATTGCAAGATTTTTGTGATAATGAGTTTTTCCGTTTCTACCTAATATCTCTCAAGGCTGTCTAACGCAGCAAATTCAAAGCAAACGTAGAATGGCAGCCAGCCGAACTGGGACGCCAGGGAATACAACAACATACGGGTAGAGATAGGAGAGCTGGCAACCACATGCAGCGGGAGATTCTCAATTTACTGTTCTCACATCCAGAACATCGTGTCATCAAGATTCTTGTGCCACGGATTGGCCGGCGCACCCACCGTCCGTTTTTCTCCAGCCCCACGGTAGAATAGATCCGCCGCGCGCTTGAACACTTGCTCATACGTGAGATTCTGATTGCGAAGATCAGGCACCTCATCCAGGAAAGGCTGCAGGTAGAGCCGGGCCCGCTCACACAACCTGTCTGCGTAGTACGTCGCTGGCACATAGCTGACGGAGGAAAGGCTCCTGCCCCAAGTGAAGCACAAGTTGAAAGTGAGGTCCTGGATCTCCTTGGGAGTGAACTCCATCCCATTTTGGAGCACGAAATAGTGCGTGGGACGCGCAGTCCCTAACTTGCCAGGTACAGTGTGCGACAGAAGGTAGAAGTCGAAGTAGTAGGGATGCGTGATGGAGCTGTCCACGACAGTACCCGGGAGACAATTTCCGCTCATTGTCAAGGAAGGATTGAATGACTTTTGATTTGGAACGGGCTTCACTTTCGGATAAATGCGGCTGTTGTGCCGCTTGGTCACCACAACGGCGGTGATCTGGGGAGAATTGCTCAGGTTCGTTCCCGAAGCCTTCGATTTCGAAGCTTTGCCCGGCTGTGTCCATTCACGCTCTTTGTCGTTGAGCTTTGTCCATGCGGATTTTATGGCTGTGATTTCTCTCTCGCGGACTTCAGCATACTGACTGTGCCCGACGCCGTCCCGATAGAAGAGGATGTTATTCGGAAGTTTGCTGTTGTTTTGTTCGTACCAATAGCTGAGAAGGTCAAATACCATTGACTCCATGTCGTCAATGATGTCCTTTCGGGATGTGTTGAGACGTACGTGGCCTGTGTACCGAGCGAAAGTGCCATCGACGGTTCCAACCACGGCAGCAATAGAAGGGGTGCCGTCGAGGCTTGCAGCACCTGGGTGTGTCACATCGGCTCCGATGATGATGGTGTCAAGAGAGCCTCCGATCTTTGGGAAGCTCGTCCCACTTTGAAGGACGTGGTTGACATTGCCACAGCGAAGATTTAGCTTCATGGCAATGTTGCGGAAGTAATCGTTCATGCCTTTCGAGGAAGGGAGATTTATAGCAGAGGAATTGAATGTCCCGCGTGCTTTCTCAGCTTCTCTCGTGAGGATGGCTACGATCTTCTGCTCGCACATCCCAATTGACTTTATACCGAGCAGCTGATCGGCAACAATTCTGAAATTGGTGTAACGTTGGCGTTGCTCAGAATCATTCACTGGGAGGATCAGTACTGCAAGATCGCACTTGTTCTGCGGTGCTTGCAGCGTCGACTGCAAGCCCTCGGGAGTCCAGACATCAATATCGACAATATTGGAGTTAGCCAGGAGTAATTGTTGCTCGCCGTACTGCGTTTGAACGTCCAAGAAGCGGGAAGTGTAACGCTTGAGGAAGTTGCCGTTGTCTCTGTACATATCCTTTTCTTTCAACTTAAAGAATCGCACCTTCGCCGTGGCCCCTGCCGTGTCCCCAAACCTGCGACGGGTATTGGTGAACTTTGCGCCCGGCTGCATGGTCCAGAAACCATGATCATTCGGATGCTGCTTCACAGGAAAGAGATGGCCACTCGCGTTCTTGTACATGATTCTGGGCTGCGCAATCTGACGTGCCGGAACCTCGAGAAGATTTGAAGAAACTCGAAGTCCCAAACTTTGCAACAGATTTGGCAATTGCGCGGGATTGTCGAGTTTCAAGCATTGCAGACCTTCCCCGACGATAGCTCCATAATTCTCCTCTGGTCGCCTCTTCGCGATTTTCATCATTTTCGCAGTCTCTTCAGGCGAAAGAGTACCGCGATATGGCTGATCGCTCAGGACGTCAAGTTGCTCTGCAAGGTGAAACTTCTGGTTCGGAGCCTGCTTGCGACCAACGTTGCCTGTGGGCAAGTCCAGATTGAAGTTGCTGCTCAAGTTATACTTGCTGCGGAGGTGATCCCAGACTGTTTCGGAAGGGAGATTCTTCTGAAGAGTTTGGCCCCGAGGCTTACCGCCGAGATCGCACAAGGTCTTGGTCCTACGGGCCTCGGAGTCAATTTCGGGACCTTGACCGTCTACGCCGGAGCGGCTGAAGTTGACTCTGACTCGGAGGCCGCACAGATGAGATTTGAGAAATTGCAGGTGTAGAATGGAGCGCCTGTCCATGAATTCATCCAGGCGCTGAGGTTTGTAGAAAGCACTGGTGGTATTGTTCACGTTCAGGAGAATGCTTCCCATTGCTGGGCGGATGGATGAGAAGTACCCCTGGATGGCGAGAAGGCCTTTGCTCGAGTTGTCAAGTTCTTCATGTCCTGGACGGAAGTAGAATCGATTGTCGCCCACTTGGAAAACATTGCCGCGACTAGGAGTACCACTTGCAACCTGCTGTGAGCTGGAAACACCATCGTCGGTAACGCCTTTCGCGATGACAATGTTCAATGCTTCCTTTGCACCGACGTCTTCGTACCGCTCGTCAAAGCCGCCGACAAAACCCTTCAAGCCATCCAGAGAGTGCTTCTTGGCAAAAACAACCTCCAAACTACGCTGCTTGGGTTCGCCGCGATTGCCTGACTCAAAGTCGTTCACAATTACCTGGCGAACGATCTGCCCCGATGTCGGCTCACTGTCAACGTTGAAGAGGGGTTTGCAGGTGATGATCTTCTTCTTGCAATCCGTAGCTAACTCGCCTCGGGCATTGAACATGTCTCGATCAATCTCAATCATGTCCAGGATGAACATCTTTCTCTTGGCGCGAGTGGCTGATGATGGGATGCCTTCGACATGGTATTCATACAGCACCTTGCCTACAGGAATGTCGACCTTGAAGTGATTCGTGATAACACTTGTTCGCTGGCCTGGTACGATGGAGGGCCGAAGCGTGTAATGCTTGGATCGCACACCGCCTTTGCCGATTTCTGTATCACGCTTATTGGCAATAGTAGCTTCGTTGAAGCTGAAAGTCAACATGTTGTGCGGCTCAGTCGCTGTAATCGCATTGCTCGTGTTGACATCTTGTTGATCTGGCAGTGTAAAGATACCGGGTCGGTCGCGGTGGGAAGTTCCAGCTGGACAGCATCGCTGTATTTGCCCTCTATGTTCGGTGGAAGGTTTCTTCTCAATAGAAGAATCCGTGGGATCTGGGCTTCCAGGAGGTTCTTTGCCATCCGGCAGGGGAGATGGCGGATGAGGAGGTTGCGGTTGTTGGTTGTAGGTGGACGGTCCGGGTTGTGGGCTTTGAGAAGGATTGTCATCCACTGGATCATAGCCTGGTATGGCTCCTGCTGTGGCTCCTGGGCGCTTCTTCTTCCTCGCCATACTGGTGCAATGTTTTTGAACTGAGTATTGTTGGCAGCAGAAACCTGAGGATGCAGAGACCCGTGGATGGAGGAAGGTGTTGTGAGGTAGTAATGAGACGTGACAGAGCCAGCGGCAAAATTTAAGTATCGCGAGGAGAAGGTGAAGTGCGCTCCGCAGCAAGCAAGACATGGAATCAGGCAAGCAGCGAACACGAGAGAGATCAGTTGGCACGACATGTTTGCTCCGGTGACTGACATCATGTACTTTATTGCATGTACTGGTCAGTGAAAGAGCAGACGAAACATGAAGGCAATTGCGAAGTTTGTGGTTTGACTCACATCTCTCTGCTGGATCTCTTCATACTGCACGGGCGCTTCATTGCGAAAGATGGCCCGAGAAGACTGAGAAATCATGAGGAAAAAGACCGAATGCGCAAAAAGACTTCGAATTTCCGGAGATCGATGTTGGCGATCATTGTGCCACTGATCAGTAACGGATACCTTATCACGCTTATGCCTATGTCTCATGGTATCCTGCTCAGTATCCTGGTCATTGTCAGCAAGATCACAACCGAATAAGTCGCTTCGATACTCACCTATTACTCCAATGCCTCCAAAAAGACAATTTCGAAATGTGGAAGTCCGAATCATAGTCCTTCAGTCGTGAGAAGGTGCTGATGAAGGCCCGTCTACTTCCCACTCTGCGGACCCATCGCATTACCAACAACCCTCTCCCTCTCCTTCAAATTCCTCCCACGGCCCTCAGCCACACTCATCGCTTCCAGCTCCTCATCCTCACTGTCATCGTCCTGAGCAGGTTCCCAGCCGGCCAAACCTCTGAGCACTCTATTCTCCTCCTTCAAAGCTGAAATCTTCCGTGTGAACGGGAGCTTCTCGTCCTCTCTCGCTCTGACTGCCCGCCTCAGCTCTTCGTTCAGTTTGCTCAAACCCCGTTGCCAATCCTGATGGATCTGCTGCGCTTGGACGGTTTCAGCGCGCGATTCTTGAAGGAGATGTGTGTAGTGCTTGTGGATAGACGTGATGTAATCGTTTTGCTGAAAGACGTAGTTGCGTATACGCTCGGTCGCTTCGGTCAGTGTATCTTCGTATGCGGCTTGTAGACGGTTGTGTTCTTCGTTTGCTTTTTCGTAGGCGGCGATGCGGTTGTTTGCGGCGTCGAGGGAGCGCTGGAGCGAGGTTATGGTCGGGGCTGAGGGGTCGGCTGCTGCTGTGAGGTTGTGGTCACTATTTGCGCTCTGGAGGGGCGGCGCATGATGCGCGCGGGGATTACGGGAACATACATTGTCCTGAAGCTTCACCATTAACGGCAGGCAGTGAGGGTAAGCCTGTGGGGTACCTAGCCTACACGTCGTGTCACTATACCGCCCCACTGCTACTACTGGGGGAGCAAGATGGGTATTCAATTGCTCTGGTGATCGACATACGTTACGCCTTTCCACTTGTTCCAATCCTTCCTGAACACTAAGAAAATCCTCCCTGTTCTGTTGCAACCATCCTGACAAAGTTTCCATGTTCTGCATGAGTGTCTGCATGTCGCTGTAATGCCCAGCGGAAGGCATCCCATTCAGACCGCCGGTGGCGTTGTAGAGGCCAGCGTTGCCAGCGTTCTGGTGGTTGGCCATTGTTGCAGATCTCAAGCGCGCTTAGGAGACAGTGCGAGGAGAGACCGACGTGTTGTCGTCGTCAGCCGAAGTGTCAGCCGGCTCAGCGTCCAATGGCTCCGTTGCGCTCTCGTCGTCGGCCGAAGTGTCTGCCGGCCCAGCGCCAGGTGGCTTGAACTCGCCGTCGACGAAGAGATCGGGCCTAAGATCTGGGCGGCTGCGGTAGGCTGAGTCGGGGATTTGCTCGCCCACGCGGTACGCGGTCTTGACTGAGTCGGCGGAGCCGGCGGAGCCGTCAGAAGCGTCGGAGGAGCGGCGCTTCGCGTTGTCTTTAGCGAGAAGGTCGCTGAGGCTCTTGTACGGGGATGCAGAGCTGAGCGGCGTGCACCCTGGGGAATGCTCGATGGAATCGGGACCCTTGGGGGTGGAGATGTCGGCGCCGGAAGCGCGGGCCTTTTCGCGCTCGAGTTGCTCTTCTGCCTCCTCTTCTGCGCACCACTTGTCGAACCACTTGGAAAATCCGGCTTCGGCGTCGGCTTGCTTGCGTGCTTCTGTGAGGGAGAGTGGAGGTCAGCGCTCGAGCTTCAACTTGTCGGTCGGCAGGCACGCGCCCAAGAATGATGAAGCGCGGGGTGCGGCTAGCGCCAGCGGGATCGGGATCGCCGGCCCGGAAGCGCGCACCCTCCTGTAACCTCACCTCACGAACGACCTGCGCCGCTTGAAGGGGGAAACGTACCATCCTCAGCCTTCTGCTGCTCATACTTCTCGCGCAGCTTGCCGCCAACCGCTTGCCCTTCGACGGTCAACCAGACGCGCGATCCGTGTGGGCCTTCAGCCTGATAGCCGGGGTGGATCTTGACACCGTCCTTCAACAAGCCGTGCTGTTGCATGTGATTCAAAAATTTGATCTCATCGTCCCTCTCGGTGAACATGGCCAAGCCGGCAGATGCCTTCTCTTTCCTGATGTCTTTGTACTCGGCGGGGTCCTGGACGTTAGTCGCGTCGGTGAAGTAGTTGACGCTGTTGGGAACCACGGGCGGCGGCGGGTCGTAGGGGCGGTACTTGTGCTCGTTGACGGTCATGTCGTGGATGGCCTGGCCGATTGCGCGCATGTCGCGAGTCGGAAGCGGATAGCCCTTCATGTGCATAGTACGCCCGTCGGCGGCCCCGGCGTAGAGTCTCTCGCTGGACCACTTCGCGTAGTTGCGAATGAAGGGATTGTCGGTCATCTCCTCGTCGTCTTCGTCGGACATCGTGTTGGCGCGGCCGGCATTGAGCTCGGAGAAGGTGTAACCGCGCTTGCGTGAAAGGCTCCTCGGCCTCTTCATGTCCTGCTCGTTAGGCTTCATACGCTGCTCGCCGTACGGCGGCAACTGCGTTAGAGGCTCCAAGGACACGCCGCCCTGGTCTCCTGGTGCAAATCCCGCACGCCGGCCCTCACGCCTGCTCTCACGCCTGCCCATGCTCCGATCGAAGAGATCGTACCCTCCGCTGCTGCTGCGCTTGCCTGTGGTCCCCTCGCTTTCCTTCGCTGCTGCCTTGGAAGGAGAAGAAACTTCATACATACCAGCGGACTCCTCACCCTCAGATTCCTTCGGCTCCATGCCGGGAATCCTCATGGTGTAGGTGACGCCGTCGATGACTTGCGGGACGTTAACAATTTCTTCCAGGGGTCGAGGGAGGATGCCTCCGCCAGGAGCGAGCCTGGAAGCCGGGATCGAGTAGTCGGGCTCGAACAGCGCTGGGCCCTCTGGCTCCATCACGCAGGGGAGGCTGTCGCGCATTCTCGGGGTCGGTGGCGGCGCGCGCATTGCTAGGACCTGCTTACGTTTCTTCTCCTTCTCGTACTTGACCTGCTTGTCTTTGATGGTGTCCATTTGATTGGCGTGGAGCCACATCAGTTTACCACGCTCGCTGAGGCCCGGAGGCGGCGGCGTCTGTGGCGGCATCTTGTCCGGATCGCGCGGTGTGCGGGAGCGCGGCATGGTGAATGATGAGGTGAAAGAGTGCGCGATGGTGTGATCGCGGTGTGAAAGAGGGTGATGAAGTTAACGAACGAGGTGAGTTGGGTCTGAGTATATACGAAGGAATAAAGCTACAGCGCACCCGCAGTAATAGTGGTCGCCGCCCGCGCATGTGATTCCCTTAGCGTGTTGCCCTGCAAACGAGCGCCTGACTCCCCCATCGCTCCTTCCCTAAAACTAGGTGTTTATGACGATGACGTCGATAGGATCGTTGATGGAGATGCGTTCACAAACGACTGTCCGGTTATTATGTTGATGAGGTGTCGGCGCTACCTCTCCGATCGTGAGTACGATCGGGAGGCGACGGTGGTGGAACACTGCTACCATAACCTTCATTCAGTTCCTTTTCCTTCGATGAACAGCCGTCCGCACTTCCTTCACCGCGATAGCAAATTTCTCCAAGACTTGTCGGCCTCCTCTTCTGCCGAGGAGAGCGTGCAGCTTCGATGGAGAGCTTCTCAGTGACTGCTTTTGCAGCAGAGCCGCTGCCCGTAGGCTTGACAGAGTCTACGAGAGTCTTGAACACGCCCCTTGCGGACGAGAATCCGAGAGAAGCTGTGCTTTTTGCTGCGTTCGGCGCCCAAGAGGTCTTGTCGTTATCGAGTGAGAATGCGAGCGCTTTCCTGGCCCGACTGGAGTCCGTTGACGACACGGATGATCGGTCAGAGTCTGATAGAGCGGCAGCTCTTCGATCGATGGGAGGACGAAAGGATGTCTGCGTCGGTGTCTGGACAAGATCCTGGACTTTCTGCTCGGTAATTGCGCGACTCTCGGTCGGTGGGTGAATCGCAGGCGTTGGCTTAATCTGTTCTTTGATCTCGGAGTTGTTGTCACCGCTTGATCTCCGTGGCTGTAATTGAATCTGAAGAGAGCGACCTTGTTGGTATCGAAATCGATCAGGAATGAGCTCCAAGCTGGTTAACCTTCGGCAATTGGGCCGGTACGCGGCTGGGGCGTCGGGAGAGACGTTTGCGACTCCTCGTGGTGCAGGTGACAGGCGTATCTGGCTGGTGTTTGACAGATCATCAAACATTGGCTCCTTGGGCAAATGCGGTTTGACGACGGGGCGGCTCCGATGCTGTGCCGCTGGCTCATGCTGCTCGAGGTTCCAATCGCCATCATCAACAGTTGTACCTTGGGGCAGCGAATGCTTCGAGACACCCCGCACGCCCGAAACAAGCTTGGAATTCGATGCAGAAGGACCGGCCTGTTCAGCCTGCTGTGCATCGTCTCTGACTTCTTCCGGGGTATTATGGGGCTTCGCCTTTCCCTTGTCTAGTGGCGTGGCTTGCCTCGACATCGAGGGCTTCCGAGGTGTACAGTCCCTTCGGGGCAGTATGGGCGAGTGGCATGGAGATTTTGGTCGAGAATCCGGAGCAATCTGACATGGTGGATCGCCCGCATCTGCTTGTAGTATGGGATTACCCTCCGTGCCGCGCTGCACTCCGCCTTGGTCTGAGGGACCGAGGATTTGCGACCCTGGCGCCTCTATTTCCTTGTTGATGGGCTCGAGACACGTGGCCAAAGGAGGCATCACCAGGTCTCGTGAAAGATCCGACGCTGCTGATTCGGATGCCAAAACGTCGCCATCGATCTGGTTGGCCTCAATTGCAGGCGTTTGTGGCAGCTGCTCCCTCAACGCGCGTCTTATTCCACCAGGCATCGATTTGATCATCTTCGTTGGGAGCAGCCTTTCACGAACAGTTTGACTGCTCGCAAATACCGTTGCGTAGCCCACCTCGCGCCAAGGCAGTGCAAACAGCGTTGAGTACTTGACATCCTCCAGTGACAATAGCTCGCACTGATATGCCATGGCTCGAATGTAGACCAGTTGTGCGATGCTCGTGAGACCATTGCTCAGGAACCGCTGGATTCTTCTGGCGCGCTCTTTACTTGTCTGGATGGCGAGATAGATTGCGCTGATGTTGATGAAAGTGTCGAACTCACTGCCGTGACGAACACCATTTGACTTGAGCTTCTGATGGCGTTGCATGGTCCCTAGGATGTAGCTCTCTGCTGCGCAATCGACGGGGTCTGGAGACGGGAGGAGCGACAGATCTGGAACTCTGAGTGTAGATGACGCCAGCTAAGCGCCTTGACACTGCTGTCGAGGCTTGGTGTCGGTCATGCTTTCATGTAGATAGTTCCGCGCCTCAAGAAAATCCCCTCCTCTTGACACTCCATTATGTAAGCAGTGGATGTCGTAGAGGAAGCCGGTGACATCCGTGAAACTGCTCTGCGGAGCAACAAGGTTGCCACGAAGCTCGGATGGCACTTGAGCGAGCGAAGCAAAGATCTTCCAAGAGGGCTTATTCAGCAATTCGTTCAGCTGCGCAGCGAAAGAACTCATCTTTCCGTCATTGTTCTCATGCCACATGCAGTTTTCCAGCCTTGCGGCGACTTCGCGAGCATGATCGCATAGAGAAAGAATGTATCTCGCTTGAGAGGCTAGCTTCGCCAATTCTCTAGCGTCCCCCATGCGCGCCATCCTGCATTGAACTTCGTCGGCGGTGGAAATAGCGAAGGTACCATACGTGTCGCCGAGTCCAGTCGGAGCCCGCTGAACAACGTCTCCGAGCCCACATGGTTGGAAAGATGCTCTGGTGTAGTCTGTTTCTGGGCCTGGGTTCGCTTGGAAACGCGGTCGAAAAGTAAGCTCGAAGAAATCTGTGGCATTCATCTCCTCAGGTACAGCCGCCGATAGGATGGTGCATGCTTCAAAGCAGCTCCGGCGTTGCTTTTTCGGTGGCGTCAAAGGCCTTTCCGGTGATGGTGTTCCTGATGGCTCGGGCAGGCTCTCATTGCTGCCGGCCTGCCTGATCTCTTCACCCTGTCTTGCCTCGTTTGCGGAAACATTGGCTTGTTCGGGTTGTGGCCTTACGATCCGAGGTACTTGCGGGACTGCACCATGTTCAATGGGGAGCATTCTATCGTTTCGGATTCCGCGAGGCATCATGGATCGCAGTTCCACTTCGTCAATCCACTGCGAAAGATTTGCGCCCCGATGCGGAACATTCTGCAGCGCAGATGTGTCTAGATGCGGTCGACGCCGAACCCTAGCGCTTTGTGCAAATGAACGTGTGTGATTGTGCGTCTGACGCCCTGCGGTGAAGCGAAGCTTGTAGGGGAATCGTTGACGCCTTTCGTTGTCTCGCTGCTCCCTTGCGACAGCTTCTAGTTCCGATGCAAGGCGCGGGTTGCTGAAGTCACGGGCTGCGCGGAGATCGTTCTGACGCTCGTTCCCACTGCGCATGCTCACTTCATCCGGTGTTAATTGCAACTCCCTCCTGCGCACTCGATATCTCGCCGGGACTCGATCTGATCGCATGTATTGGCTCCTTCTTCCTCGGTAGATGTAGGCGTGGTCATTGAGCCATTCCGGGTATGATTCGGGAGTACCTCCTTCGTCAACCCGAGCTTGTGGTGGGTCCAGAGGATATCCTGTGGTGGCTTGTGGCGGCACCGCAACGACTGGCCTCGACGCATGTCTCGACTCGTTTGGGTCCCAAGCCCTTGGAGTTTGGTCCCAAACCGGTGCTGTCTCGCGAATCATTGGTTCGATTCGGGCCTCAGCAGCTCCTATCGGACCAGTTGCTCTGCCATCATGCTGACGCACACCTCCATAATGCCCATCATCAGCAGATTGAGAGCCAGAACGCAGGCGCCTCCTTGAAGGCGCTGAATGTTGACCGCGATGCGTGAAGACTTGCAGATGGTCATTCGAGACGTACTGCGGATCTTCGTTAAGAATCTTGCTCAGAGGTGAAAGCTGTGACACCGGATTGGCGTTATCGTCGTCGGTTGAGTATGCATGGTCGATGCCACATTGAGTCTGCACCAAAGTTCTAGCCGGATGAGTTGATGGCGCTTTTCGTTTGGCTCTTCGATTTCTTCTGGAGGAAGGAGAAGCAGGTGAACTTAGTGTCAACGAATCGAAGTGGCGCGATCGGGGTGTATCTGCGGAGTAGTCGGGGGAACGCGGCTGCATCTCGTGAATCGAAGACCCAGTTTCTTCGGGACCTGGAGTGATGCCGCAGCGCTGGTGTTTTTTTGCACGATCCTTCTCAAGCTCCTCATCAAAGGAGGAACGGCATTGTGCCTGATGGAAAATAGCATTGCTGGTCGATGGGTCGACAGTGGTATCATCACACGCGTTTACATCC
The DNA here is from genome assembly GCF_011745625.1 of Cladosporium halotolerans. Taxonomy (NCBI): domain Eukaryota; kingdom Fungi; phylum Ascomycota; class Dothideomycetes; order Cladosporiales; family Cladosporiaceae; genus Cladosporium; species Cladosporium halotolerans. The sequence continues at coordinate 103,381 of NW_027191493.1, forward strand.
CAGCCTATGCTGAACGCGTCCAATGTCTCTTTCAAAGCAGCCCAGCAGCGCCGTAATGCCCCGAAGCCAGGTTCGGGCTGTCTGCCGTCAGTGCTCTGAGATTTGGGAGAGTAATTTTCGATCTGTTTGCTCTCCTGGAAAGGATCTGGTCCTTCTCTCCAGCTATCTAAAACGCTTCTGACAACCGGCGCGGACGGTTTGCTTGGAGGACTCAGAATGGCCTTGGAGCCCGAGCTTTTTAGTCTCTGTTGATAATCTTGCCACTCTCTCAGACTATCTGCCATGACCGCTCTCACGATGTCATCGTCGATCGTCTGCCGGAAGTCGATCGCTCGAGCGTCATATGATATATGCGTGAGGGAGAAGATCTTAGGATCTTTGTCAAGATCGCGGGCTCTGCCCTTGCCTTTGCCAGAATACTTTCTCTGCCACTCGCCGGGGCCTTGAGAGCTTGGATCGGTGGGATCTTCGGTAGCGGTAGGCGGCTGCGAGCTTTCAGGAGCAGGCCTCCGCCGTTCGGTCGCCAGCTCTCCGTTTGGCCTTGGGCGTAGTGGGAATGGCTGCGAGAGGTTCGGAGCAATTGGTGTTTCGTCAACTCCAGCTCGAGAGGCTGATGACCCTGCAGAGGACGCAGCATCACCCGGGCCCAAGGACTTTGGAGATACAGACTCGTCATCATACGTCTTCAACAAATCTCCCGAGCGGCTGGTAGTCTGTAACCGGAGCTGACCACGACCTGCTGCTCCCTCTCCCGGGGCTGATAGATTGTTCCCTTGCGTGATTTCTGTCCGGGCCATACTCTGCTGCACCACTAGGTCCTCAAAATCCCTCCGCGGCGGGAAGTCGGATGGCAGCGGCGCTGGCGGCGGTTGTGGTGTCCTCGAAGAAGATGCAGTAGAGGATCGCGAGCGTGCAAACCACTTCCTCAGCGACCGGTGGAACTTGGCAACTTTGGTCACTGCTTGGATAATGGCAAACTCCTGGTGGGGCTCAACTCGCGCCTCTTGCCTGCGTCGTTCAATTTGTCTCACTCGTTCATCCATTTCTTCAAGCTCGGCCTCGGAGAGAAATTGGGTTCTCTGGAACGGAGCAAAGCTGACCCTCCTCTTTGGTGGTTGTATGCCCGGTGCAGCTTTTGTGCCCGGAGCAAATCGAATGTGTCTTTGGCGTGGTTGCGTTTCCGGAGCGAATATAGCAGTCCTGGTGCTAGCTTGCGAATCAGAACTGCTGGTTCCATCGCTGTCATCAGTTTCGTCAGACTCCAGGGCCTGTCCTCTGTGACGCTCGGCTCCAGAATAAGACGTGCGAACACGGGCGCCAGGGCGCCCTGCAACTGAACGCAAGGGCTCTGACAGGCTCGACCTCCGTCTCGGCTCGTGATGGTCGGGCCTCCAATGCCGCCTTGCTAAGTATCTCCTCGTCGTGATGTGAGGACCGTACCTCACGACATTCTCAGACGTATCCGACAAAGCCCGTCTCTTCACTATAATTGCTGCGCCCGATCGCCTTGCATGCCAGCCCCGGTGGCGTCTGGATCTTGCGTATTCCTCTCTCATAGCGAACGAGTTCCTGTATGTTTCGACCGAATTGGTCAGGTTCTGGCGGCGAACATTGTAATGAAGCTGCACCGATTTGGTCGGAGACCGTTCGTTGTAGTTCACGATCTCGCTCTTCGGGACGAATTTTGCCCTTGGGCAGAGTTCGTTGGCGGCAGGAGTCTGGGATTTAGGAGGATTGACTCGCCAGATCGGTTTTCCGAACAGTTGAACTGTACGGAGTAGATGGGGGTAGCTGGACATTTCGGCCATGGGAGAGCTTGGAGGTGAGTGGGAGGCTGATCTTGGTCCGTCATCCATCATTTGCCGGGTAGGCCCCTGATCAATCTCCGATTCTTCGTTTGATATGACATCTTGGCCAGATGAGGAGCTTTGGGGCTGATTGGAGTCATGGCGCTGTGCACGTTTTGAGCTACTCGGTGCATTGAATGTGTTCTGAGGGGGATATTGGGATGCTTTCCGGCGAGACATGTTGTGTTAAGTTTCGGTGACACGTGAGCTGGACCGATGCGCGATAAATGAAACCCAGGAGCACGCGGTCAATGCATGTTCGATAATGGCGTGATAAGGTGAGGCTTTGTTGTACCTACATTCAGAATGCAGTTGGCGAGAACGGCGTCACACATCTCCATACCACGGCTTGCAGCAGGCGCCGGTATGATGGGTGCCTTCCATCTCTCATTGAAAGAATCCGCGGAAGTCTCTGCTGGGATACAGAACTTACAGTGCCTCAGGAGCAGTCGGAATCATCGTAGTTGATACATCTCAACATTACTTCCTCAAGGCCATCATCTTATTAATATTAGAAGCCATCTTTTATCCCCTTCTTCTGCTCTTCAGCCAGTCGCTTGTCATTGATATCCCACCACCACTGATTACTCTCGTCCCTGCCTTCCTTCTTCTTGTCCTCATTTGTCTCGTCCCAGGGCTTCGGGGCCAAAATGTAATGCACGTTCTTGACTTTATCATCCCTCCAAATCGCGTCATGGACACCTTTCCACCGCAAAGTCTTCAGCGCATTGTAGATGTAGGGAATGCCTACCCAGCGTCCGTTGAAGACGTCGCCGAGGAGGGACTGGTCGCTGAACTCGTACGACGACGTCGCTTCCGAGCTCATCGCATTGGAGATCATATCGTAGGCGTCAGCGCTGGGATTTACCACTTGTAGGCCTCCATTCGGCATCGCCAATCCGGCCGTTGACGGCGCGCCCTCGACCTGCGCCTTCTCCGGCTCGCCGTGCTGCGACGTGAACGCGCAGTTCTCCGGAATCCAATCGCGAGGGTAATGCGGCTTCTTCAGCGGATTGCAAACGCAGGCATGGCTCGCAGCGAACACTCGCGGGCCTTTGCCGGCCGCCGACGGCGCGTCGAGCGGGATGTCCATCAGCTCGTCCATGTTCTGCAGGCACAACATGTCGCTGTCCAGCTGGACGACGCGCTCATATTCCACCAGACTGAACGGCGTCAGCTTACTCCAGCAGTCGTAGAAGCGCGGGTCGTTGGTGAAGTCCTTGGCCGTCTTGGGGAGGAGGTAGGGAATGGACTTCTTGGGGATTCCACGCGCGTCGAGGGCGTCATGGCCTTCTTTGGGGAAGGATTCGGTGTAGAGGGCCACGAGAGGGTACTTGGAGCCCGCGAGCTTGAGGGAGTAGTCAAGGGTGAGGAGGCCTGAGAGGTAGTCGGTGTTTGTGATCAGCGTCGTCCAGACTTTGGGTGAGTCGACGACGCGCTCGGGTGTAGGGTTCGCTGCGCCGATGGCGCTGCTCGCGTTGTCAGCCGTCATGGTATACGTGCTGTGAGATCGGTACCTGAATTATTAGCCTCGAGTCACAATAGTCCAGCTCCATGGCGGTAGGGGAGGAATTTCGTGGCGCATTCAGGCCAACCACAGCTAATCGCGCCGGCTGCGTTCGCGATTGAACCCCGCCGATCTCGCGCCCCGCCGCGCGAAATCCTCCCAGTCGCAGACGTCATGTCGGCCAGATCTCATCAATCAAACCCCCGTTGATCGGCGCCAGATTTGATTAGACTTAACGCTACTGCCAGAGGGTCCTGTCGCTTATTCTCCAGCTCGATGCGCGCCAATTGCTGCATCTTTTGACATGATCACTGTCACGCTTTGCAGTGTTACCGGTCTCCCATGTCGGTGAAGCATGCTACGCCTGCCGGCATAAACCAGACCGATGGGAAGGAGGTCATAGCCGCGCCCCAGGGCGGGCAGTACAAAGGCTTCGTCGCTGGTGTCTTCTCCGGTATTGCGAAACTGAGTGTCGGGTGAGTGGTGGTTTGGCAGAATATCTCCATGAGGAACACGCAGCTGACGGCGCTTCCAGTCATCCCTTCGACACGATCAAGGTCCGCCTGCAGACTGCGCCCCATTCACAATTCTCTGGTCCGCTCGACTGTCTCCTACAGACCATCAGGAAAGAAGGCGTCAATGGCCTCTACAAGGGAGCTACTCCGCCGCTCGTCGGCTGGATGTGCATGGACAGTCTGATGTTAGGGTCTCTTACGCAATACCGTCGCCTGATCAACGAGCACATCGTCCAGCCGAGGCGCGCCGCTCAACCCGCATCAGTATGGGCAGGAAGGGAGGCTGAGAAAGCGAAGCTGCCAGCGCTGGGCCACGGCTTTGCCGGCCTGTTTGCTGGTTGGACAGTCAGTTTCATCGCTGCGCCAGTCGAGCACGTAAAGGCTCGGTTACAAGTGCAGTACTCGCGCGCGAGGAATGAGCGTTTGTACAGTGGTCCGATCGATTGCACCCGTAAGATCCTCAGACAACATCACATTTCTGGCCTTTGGCATGGCCTTGGCTCCACATTACTGTTCCGGACGTATTTCTTCTTCTGGTGGGGGAGCTACGATCTGTTCACCCAAGCATTCCAGAAACACACAAATCTCAGCACACCAGCTATCAACTTTTGGGCAGGAGGGCTGAGTGCACAGATCTTCTGGATCACCAGTTATCCCTCAGACGTAGTCAAGCAGAGGATTATGACGGACGAGCTGGGTGCAGCAAGAAAGTTCCCCAGATGGAGAGATGCGGCCATGACGGTGTACAGGGAGAACGGTTGGAAGGGATACTGGCGGGGATTCGTCCCATGTTTCTTGCGGGCTTTCCCGGCCAACGCAATGGCTCTGGTGGCATTTGAGGGAGTCATGCGTACGCTGAACCGCTCAGATCTCCCTTGAAGTGGGAGTGGCCTGACCAATCTACTTTTGCTTCGTCTCCAGTCTGCGTGCGAAGCACAAGATTCCCCTCACTCGGGCATCCGCTGGGAGGATGGGAGCCATCTATAGACGCCGCTTTTGCCAATGTAAATGTACAACACACCCACTTACGACTCTTCTCACCGATCCACTCAAAGCTCTGCGCGATATATAGCACGATCACGCAATGATCCCCGGGAGCGAAAGCTCCGTGACTGTGCTACTGCTGCGCAAACGCCACATTCGCAGCCACATCCAGTGGTTTAGAAACTCATGTTCTCGGTAGCCCGAGATTTTGCCGTGTCACCATAACATCTCGGACATCCAGATGTCCACGCTTCAGACAGAAGGGCATCGATCCTTGTGTCTACACGGCACCGAGCCTCATTGAGGCTACTCGAATCTGGATGCAGCGATCGGGCAGACTTGTATAGGTAGCCCGCACGCAGAGATGCGTGAGCGATCCAATGGTGCCGAAACCTTTCAAATGCCCCTGCGTCCTGTGGACGGCATCAGACCACATCGTTCTATAATTGCCTCGGTGGGCTTCTAGTACGCTTCGCAATGCGCTCATCCCTGCTTGGACGTCTTGCGCCGAAATCGCTGTCGTGCGTTCTGGCTGGGAGTTGATACCATCCTTTATCTCAGTCTCATGACTTGTTGTCCCCTCCAATGTACGCCATCTCAAGTCCTCTCCACAACTGAAAGTGCAGTTGCTATCGCCGGAGCGCATAATCCTGAATACACTCGAACGATCGAAGCACGACAAATGGGGCTTTGTGATCTACCGTTGCACGTACGAGGACGACCAGGGCTGGGAGCTCTTCAAGCACCTCCTCCACGAACGCACGGAAAACACCATACGGACCTCTGACGCGCCTGAAGCTACCGACAGCCTTGAGTGGACTTTCGTGGAAGACCGCGCAGCGCTCGAGGGCGCTTCAAGATCTCAGCTCCGCGACCGCTTCAACCGGTGGGCCGACCTGGCCTTTGTGACCGAGCAACCGCGGGCCCACGCAGAGGCTCAGGAATATCCCCTGTTTGGCGTTCCGCGGTATAACTACTTCATCCAGGTTGACGAGGAAGCTTTGAAAAGCGTTCTGGCAGCACCTAGGCGGGATAGCTATGGCGAGGGGTTTGTTAACCTTGCGGATTCGCGATGGAACCCTTTTGGAAGCCGATACCCCAGGCACGAAGACGACGATGTGTTTGAGCGGATTGACGGGTGCACGGATGAAGATGTTGGCTGGATGAGGGTCGCAGCCAGGATGATCAACACCTACTTGTACGAAGCAGCTATCGACTTTCCCGGTGATGTCTGGTATGTGTTCCATCAGCGGCCACCTGGAGTTTTAAGAAACTGAGGGTCATCTGCTGAGTGTGAAGCCTTGACGCAGCAACGCATGTACTCTAGTAGCGGGTGATCGCTGTGGTGAGACACGGTAGGGGCTTGAGTATATGCATCAACTCAACAGCAGGACCTAGGAGCTGACTTGAATACCTCAGAGGTTGACCGAGTAGCTTGTGGCGGAAAAGATTGCGGGAGCTCTTCTTATGAGAACCATCATGTTTCTGCAATAAGTTGCTAGCAGTGGCGGTCTCTCCACAGTTAGATTTTGTCACTATCAATCCTCGCATCAGTCGCTCAATGATGGGCACCAAGTCTCATCTTCGCGTCAGCCACTGCCTGCGGCGTCGCAGATCCCGCTTCCTACAGTATTCATAGAGGCCGGCGGTATTGTTTCAGGTGGCAGGAACACAGAGTATTACTTGCTGCTATCTTTGAATCAGAGGAACTGTTTCACGACATGGTGCGACAACAGCAAGGACGTAAAGACAACTTTTTGAGTACTGCGCATGCTGGAGGAAAAGAAGATGTTGAGGTGACGGGCTCACAAGGACCGCGAACAGAGCGCACGGAAGGCCGCAAGCCCGTTCATTCTCGTGCTGGAGAGTGGCAACGCAAAGTGAAAGAATGCGAACACATCAGGCATTATCCACGGATTGTCAATTTCCGCTATCGCAGGGGTCAGCGCAAGGTTGAAGACCAAAGTGTGAGTGCACTACAGGGTATAGGTGTCCTGTCGACCGTTCCAATGTCAGATCCTTACAAGACGTCGATGGGACTGCGTGACAATAACCTCGGCGTCGATCTTGGTACAAGGTAATTTTTCGCTGTTCTCGGGATATCGACTTCGAGCAAGAGGGTCTGTTCTTGAGCTTGCGAGGCTTGAGCAAACGGTGTTCGCATTCAAATAAGGGAGTGACGAGCTCCTGGTCCGCGCGTTGGCTTCTTCGTTGGCTTGGAATCAGAAACCGGGGGTGTAGGGCTGCACATGGCAAGTCTGAAGGATGAGACTGGATAGCCGAAGTCTAAATTGTGAAAAGTCTCGCCGTATTTCTCCGTTCTCCTACGAATCAGCAGGGTTGCGATCCGCCGGAAGAGTTGCGACGAAGGTTTCAAGCACAGAGCCGGGGTGACGAACTTAGAAGCCATCATGATGAGCGCATATTGGTCGGACTGTAACGAGCGCGATATACAAGTCTGGATGGCACTCCTGTCACTGATACAAGCCCTTAAACAACCAAGCAAGGGGATAGTAAGACCTTGATAGTCGAACTTAGACTCGCACGCGGCGAGTGAGATGCAACGGCGGACAGATGCTTCCACTGATTCGGCAAGGTTCGTTGTGACAGCCACCGCCTATCATGCCCGAGATTTGGCCGCCAAACACTATTACGCATGGGCAATATATCGCGGACGGGTGGTGAGAGCCAGTGGTGAGGGCTTCGCGGTGAAGACGAACACGAGGGTCGAATTTTCCACAATTTTCCCATCCGGACATATGGCTTGAGAATGTTTAGACGAAGTTTGTACCCAGCCATCATCTTGTCCTTAAAGCCGTTGCGCGAGTTTGTTTGGACGGCTGTGCAAACCCACCCTGTCACGAAGCTCTATTTCGGCCATCCAATGCTGCTCAGCCCCAAGACACCTGCACTTTGACTTTACCAAAGCACGAGATCTAAGTTTCAAAAGCGTGAAGAACCGATATCCGCCCCCACCCGTGCCAGATCTCGGGGACAAAGGTGGTGATGATGGACTCATGTTCGCCTTTCTCGCATTACTATCTCGGCGTTCTTGAATGCATCTTTCTATGGCTTCTAAGGCAGCTTGGCGGTATTGAACACGTTCGCTTCCTCATTTCGAAAGATGCAGAATTCATGGAACGATCCCATTCCTTGGTCGAGCGCTGACGTCCCTTCTCGACCGGCTCCTAGCACTACTGCGCCGCTACCGGACACATCGCCTATCATCAAGCGCCGCCGGATATCCGACAACAACCAAGGCCGTCGGGCATCTAAGACCACCAGAGCTTGCGATGCTTGCAAGGTACTATAAGGCCTAATGGGGCTCCTCCACCCAAGTCTTAACATTCTATAGGCAAAGAAAGCTCGATGCTCGGGCATGAAACCGTGCACCACTTGCGCGGAAAAACAAATCGAGTGTACATATGAAAGCCAGTATCTCCGGGGCCGTCCGCCTACGCCGCAATCCTCGACACCAGAAGCCAGCACTCTGAGCGAGCTATCTGGAGTCCGCTCAAACAGTGACACCAAAGAATATGGTATCAGCAATACCCGTAGCTCGCCCGAGCTCGATCCTTCAGACATTCACGGACAGTACGTCGACCCCACCTGCGGTCTGGCTTTCCTCGTTCGCGCGCAGTCTCGTTTGAAATGCCCGAGTCCTGTCGATGCTGCCACTCGCCTTGAGCAATGGAATCAGCCGATCATCAGTGCAGGCGATAAGCCTTTGCTCGGTCTGCCGCTCAACGAAACCATTTCAGGCTTTCCAACGGCCGCTTCACATCCCCAAGCGGACTTTCCATCCGGCGCTGATGCAGTGGAGCTCTTTGATATGTTCTTCGACGTCTGCCTCGCGACGTACAAACCTCTTCACAGACCTACGGTGGAGAGCTGGTACAGAGGTGCATCTGGCAACATCGCTCAAGGACTGCCATTGACCCAAGGGCTCGGCAGCGCGGAACTATCCATTCTGATGAGCATATTCTCTATCGCCACTTACCACCGCTTCAAGTCCCTGGGATACACGGATGTGATAGCGCTTTTGTCGAGGAGCGATGCGCTCTTCAGACAGGCTTTGGCTTTCACGGATGACGAGATGGGGCCAGCGAGGCTTGAATCGGCGCAGGCACGTCTTTTGCAGATATTTTATTTGATGATGACCTGTCGAAGGTAGGTCACCATTGCAGTCATGATCAGAAGGTCAAGCGCGATGCTAATATGATCGTAGTACGTTAAGACCTTTTCCATGACCCGTCAGATTCGGTTTTTGGTTGCTGCGTATTGGGTGTTTCACAAGTGTCCATTTTCGCCTGGCTTGCAGATTTGCAGTACGCTTTGTGTCAAACTGATCGAACTGCTGAGAGCTGAACGTGAACGAATCACTGACACTGTTTCCAGCAACCCAGGCCTGGTACACTTTCGGGAGCGTGCTCCAGATCATCTCGGCTCTAGGAATGCACAGGCGGGACCGCAGACCAATTCTAGGCCCACCGGTCGACTATATCCATTCAGAAATTCGCAAGCGCACATTCTGGAGTACGTACGTTCTCGACAGATATCTTGGCGTCGTCTTGGGACGGCCTCGGCATTTCCACGACGACGACATCGATCAGGATCTGCCCGATCGCGTCAACGACGAAGAGATGGCCCCGGAAGGTCGTATAACGAGCGAGAGCTCCGAAGACTGCCAGTTGGATGGTTTCGTGTGGAACATTGAGCTGGCTCGCATTGTTGGGGCGATCTCCCACGATCTTTATCCAATCAAGCCGCTGTCAGAGACCTCTCGCATTGAGTTGACTCGCAGTTTAGGCAAGAAGCTTGACGCCTGGAAGGCCTCATTACCTGCTTTCCTCAGTACTGTCAAGCCCTCAAGCCTGGTCCGAAGCTTTCGCAGACAATGCGTTGCGTTACGCCTGGCTTATGACCACGCGGTGATGCATCTCTACCGGCCGTTTCTTTTGCCGCGGCGAGGCCGTCTCCCAACTCCAGACGCTACAGAGGCTTTCGGCCAGGAGAGCGTCCAGCTCTGCATAGCGGCGGCGCAAGACGCGTTGCGTACCGCGGACGGGTACGCGCGAGACGGGCCCCTGTTCCACGCTTTCTGGTGGACGCACTACATCACCTTTTGCGCTCTCACTGTCGCTTACGTATGGAACATGCAGCAACCGAGTGCTGAAATCGAAGGCATTGATCGCCAGAAATTGATGGCGCTTGCTGAGCAGTGCCAGGCACACCTTGCGCAAGCGACAGCTACCAACTCGCCCAGCCGTCGGTACAGCATCATCCTTGAAGAATTGCGCAACGAGTCAAGAAAGGGCTCTGTCAGCGAAAGCCCAGTGAATCAGCTGTTGTCGCCTGCTGGACTTGTGGAGTCGCCGGGGATCCAGCGAGGCATCCCACCGGCTGGGCAACCCTATGCTTCACAGCAGTTCGTGCACCAGATGGGAGGGCCGTTTGTCCAGTGGCAGGCCTCGGATTGGTTGGAGGTCGACGCATCGGTATTTCTCCGTGGCTTGCCACAATAGAGATGCATCTGACACGCTTTACAGGTTTATGGATCAATACAGGGTTCAAGTCCTAATGTGCATTGGTTTGGAGGCGGTCAATAGAACCGTCTAGGTGTCCCTTGCTCTGCCAGCACGCGTGGAAGGCCGGGAATTTGGTAGAAGATGCGCTGCAAATATATGACCGCATCCTTCTGATCGTGGTAAAATCTTAGTCGATTTGGATCACAGGTCCCCCTACTTCGATAAACATCTCTTCTTCCAACCTAACGATTAAGCGATTTCTAGATAATGCATCGAAGCTTAAGCGAGCTCGATCCAGGCGGCGGAGATGAAAAACTGTTTAAATTGAAGACACCGTCACCAAGGACACTCCTATGAATTGCGTGATATCCACGCGTACATACATGTGTGGGATGCAGTGGAGCGTGCGAGCTCGCATGACGTTGGCTGGCGGCGTTTGGGGAAAGGGAGGGCCGCTCCAGCTCCCCCGCGAAGCTTGGTCGTCAGCCTGCATGAAGCTCGACCTGCCGCCGCCATCACCTGCGCCATACACAACCAACTTCATTGTCATCACCTCACTCCCTGCACCAACCATCACCGGCAACTCCTCCAGTACACGCTCATTGCCTGCCGTCCGCCACACCCATCACCATGTCGGCTCCTACAGCTTCCCGCCTCCTCCGCCAGGCCACGCGCTCCGCCTCCCGCCCCATCCTTCGCTCGCGCCAGGCCAATGCATTTCACCTCCAGGCCTGCCGCACCGCCGTCCCTGTCGCCAGAGCCGCTATCTCCTCTAGGGCTTTTGCCTCCACTACTCCCAGAGCGACCGGCCTCATGCCCGACACCGAAAACCCGAGCACGCCTGAGCGCGAGTCGACTACCGCTGAGCTGATGGCCGCCGAGATCACCGATGAAGAATTCCACACGCTGTCCGACCAGTTCCTCGAGAAGGTCCACGAGAAGGCCGAGCAGGTTCAGGAGGGCAGGGAGGATGTCGAGGTCGAGTATGCTGTAAGTGAATTGATGTCGTGCGACCTTAATGGCCGGCTAGCTCTACACAAGAACGCACAGGTATCTAACGAAACTCACAGGCCGGCGTTCTGAACATCGTCTTCCCGCCCAACGGGACGTATGTTCTCAACAAGCAGCCGCCCAACAAGCAGATCTGGCTCTCCTCGCCGCTCTCCGGCCCCAAGCGCTTCGACTGGACGATGCAGGGCGAGGGCATGAACGAGAAGGAGGGCTCGGGCGAGGGCGACTGGATCTACCTGAGGGACGGCAGCTCGCTGAGCGAGCTTCTGAGGAAGGAGCTGGGCTTCTCCGTCGATTTGAGTGGACATGAGGAGGCTATGGAGGAGGCTCTTAGCAAGGATCCTACTGAGTAGGTTTTGGATCAATGAGCATTGAGCGATCATTCACGTAGCTATATCAGCGCTGCGCGCTGCGCGCTGCTGGTTATTGATTCCTACGGACATTTTGAGCGAGCTGGCTGCAGCGATTGTATCCAGACATGATGTTTCGGTTTCCGACCACGTTTTGCCCTATCTCACTGCTGATGCTGTCACGCCGGCGCTCTGGAGCAGCGCTCGAAAGTCGTGCGGCTGCTGTGTAGCCTGCTTGCCTGTGTGCCCAGAAATGCGATCCTTCGTCGGCTAGCTGGCACCTGCTTGCTGACCTCCGCGGTCTCAGCTTTCGCTGCCGACTTAGAGTCTCGAGCCCGTGTGTGCTTTGCTGCGCAGATAATACCCTCCTGAAGTGGCTTGTACTGCGCAGTCCGCTTCGCGACCACAGTCCCATCCCATATCATGGCGCCTGCTCCGCGAACTGCCCTGGCTCTCGTCCTGCCCTCAGGCCAATCTCTTTCCCACCGCTGAATCTCTGGAAATCTCACAACCCTTGCGACCTCTCTCACCCCTCACGCAGCAACCCCAACCGCCTGTCCTCCCACCCCTCCATCCGGCTTCGGCAGATCCTCCACGTCGAAAATCACCCGGATCATCAGGCTGCAGCTCGGGCACACCGCGATCTCCTCGCCGTCCCGCAGGTCGTCGATCGTGATCTGGAAGCGGTCGCCGCACGGGCACGGGTAGGTGTAGGTTTCGAGCGCCGCGTCATAGGTCATGTCCTGGTCGGGAAGTGTTAGCGCGAGGGGGGGGGAAGGGACGAGCGGGGTGGTACAGGCAGGCATACCTCGATCTCGATTTCGTCGTAGATGTTCTCGTCGGACATTTTGGCGGTCGAGTGCGCTTGCCTTGGGCGAGGTGAGGTGGGGTGGTTTGCGACCGGAGCGTGGCGTGAGTCTCGAAGTTCGCGGATGGAGAAATGTTCGAGATGTGGCGGAAATTTGGGCGGCGACACGTGAAGATCCGGGGAAAAGTGGCGGACCCTGAATTGGAAGCCATCCCACCTGTTTGGCGCTCTTGTACGCTCTCCGCGACTATTGTGAATTTTGATGCCCGCTGAGATACAGCTCTGGCCGACGGAGACCGATCGATTTCGCGAAATATCAGACGATAGGTCAATGCTGAAGTGGAAATTTGATCGAGCAAGACGTCGGCTTTGCCAGGGAACGCATCAAAGTCGGACGGACGCCAGTCAAAAGACCAAGCGGCGGAAACACATGCATGCTTCCCTATTTGAACCTAAGGAACCCTTGCTACAGTACGTAGGTAGACATTATATCAAGCCAAGTATGATAATCATCTGGAGAATCAATCGTCGATCTATTAAAATCTCAATAAAGCCATAATGTAGCAGCAATGTCTCGCTCGATCTAATCCGGCCAAGAAGAAAACACAAGCCTGCAGCACCCAGCTAGATCAATAAATAGGTATCATTCCTCGTCCACCCTTGGGCGCTCCGCCGACATATCATCCTCGCCCTTTTCTCGCAAGTATCACTAATCTTCCTCCCTTCCTCGATATCACCACCCATTCCTCATCCCCAACAACCTCCTCCCAGCCGACTCTACCGACCCCGGCCTCGCAGGCTGCCCAACGCTGAAGAACCCCGTCGCCGGCAACGACCCCTCGCCCCGTTGCTGCGGCTGCCCTACCATCCGACTACTCGTCTCCGTCGGCCTCAGCTCAGGCCCCGGCGCCAGTCTCGGCACCTGAAGGCGCGGCGCGGGCGGCATCCGCTCCATCGCTTCTCGCCGCAGCGCCGCGACGGCTTCTTCCACCGCGGCGTTGACTTGTTTCTTTCGCGCTGCTTCCGCCTGCTCGTCTTTCTCGACTGCCAGTTGCGAGAAGGGGACGTGTACCTGGTCCGTTTGCACTTTGTACATCGCGACTCGCAAGCGGAGGCGCAGCGTTTCGGCGTGGCTGATGACACTTTCGGCGTTCGTGTCGAAGACGGGCTGCGAAGGCGGAAGCAGTGCCTCGTTCCGTCTCTCTCGCTGCTCCACTTGATGCGCTTCCTCCTCCTCATCTTCCCCTCGCTGCTCCGCTTCCTCCTCCTCCTCCATGACCCTCCTCGCCCTCGCCCGCGGCCTCTGCTGCGACGCGGGATCATAATCGATCAAGTCCGAGAAACTCCCCTGCGTCTCCCCGCCGCTGTCCGACGGCGTATTGGGTTCCGTCGGCGAGTAGGCCACGAATTCCTCCCCGCCCCTCTGCTGCGGCAGCGTCTGCTCCTGCTGCGGCGAAGGCACGCTCTGCGCCCTCGCTGGCGTCTTCGGCGGCACGCCGAACACCGACTGACCTGCGCCGCTCGATATCCGTCTTTTTTTCAGGTATGTGAAGCCGTACCCTTCGTCTGCGGCTTGCGTGAAGCCGCGCTTCAGCGGGCTGCCGGTCAGTGCTCGCTTGCCGGTCCAGGGCGCGGGCGAGGAGGGGTAGATTTTTTGGTTCGTGGAGACTTCGCCTAAGATGCGGCGATTGGAGGCTGGGGTTGTTGTTGGGAGGGGTGGGCCGAGGGGGCTCGTGGCCATGGCGTTTTCGTCGAAGGGGTTGGCGAAGTGGGGGGTTGGTGGGGGGTTCATTGTTGCTGTATGGGAGGGTGCTGGGTTGGAAAGGGAGGTTCCGGGGATTCGGGGTTGGAGATGGTCGAGGGGAGGTTGTTATGTTGGCATTCGCGTTTTCGAGGTCGACGTGAGAGATGTCAAGGTAAGTTTCGAAAGCTGTACGCTGAAGCAGGTAAGGGAAAGGGTGGGTTATGGTGAGATGGAAGGTGCCTCGCTCGTTGGAAGCCAGGCGTGGTCAAGGTCGAGGTCGAGGTCTGAAATCGCAGTGATGAAGTCGTCCCCCCCGTCAAACGAGCATTCGCTTCCGGTTGCGTTCAAGCTCGGTCGGGCCTTGGGAAAGTCTTCACAGTGTCCAGAGACCTAGGACACAAGGAGCGGATTCGATGATGAGTGCCATGCACGTCGGTCGTAATAGGCTCGTTCTCGTCTCTAACAAAGTCTCAAGACGCGGCCAAAAGCGCGCCTGGATTCGCGGGGAAGGCTGGCGCTCACCGCGCTGAAGGCACGGGGGCACGTGAGCGTCTCGCTTGGGGTTGTTGTTATAAGATGGCGCGGATATACATGTCGTGCATGTAACTGATATACACCTAATCTGCTGCTATCATGCGTTAAAATCGTCAGATGTCAAAGAGGTAAATAGCGCATGTGCCACAGTAAAGATGGCAGAAGTCGGTGCACTACGAAGAGTAAGGATCGATTCACAATGTGCTTTTCACACCGAGGACGAAAAGGAGTGTGATTGACTTGATTGATCCCATTTGAACCCTCAATATACTCCCCATTCCACACATCCTAGAAACATTACATCTATGTTATGTACCCGCGCACACAGATTCCAGCGCCTTTTCTCCTCTCTTCTCTTCTCCTCCTGGAAAATCATATCAAACTCCGTGCGATCCGTCCTCAAACCGGACCGAGCCCTGCGAGCCTCTCGGCAAGATCCTCCAATAGCAACAAAATCGATGCGCGCGCTTTGCTCGTTCTAGAGGTATATAGGTCGTAAGCGATGGTGCACGCGCGCGCAGCGTAAAATGATATTCAGAGAGAGCAGCAGGCGAAGAAATAACGCCACGGGATGCGTGACGTCGGTGGTATCGTGAAACAAAAAGCGAAAGGAAAAACGAAAATGTCGGAAGCCGCTGATCGGCTGTCCTGCGCGAGCCCAAGTCGCGCGGATATGCAAATGATGCTCCGGTATTCAATTTTGTGCCGTGGAGAGAACCTCAGAAGTGAGTGGCCTCTTACACTTCCTCGGTGAATCTGCTGTTTCGGCTCCCGTCTAGGGAAGCCGGGGTGTCGCTCCGGGCGAAGGCGGCGGAGGTGCTGGGTGTCCAGGATGGAGTGCCGGCCGCGGCGACGCTGGGGTTTTGAACGTTCGACTTGGCGGCGTGCACGGTCGGTCGTCGTTGCGGGCCGGGGGACATGGTCAGCTGCTCGGCAGCGTCGTAGTCAGCGCCGCCTTGGGCTGGCAGGTTTGTGTCGGAGAAGGGGTTGGGAGACGAAGATCCGTCGCCACCGTAGAAGCCCACGCTGTCGCGGTAGAAGGAGTGGCTGCTCAGATTCCTATCCGAGGGGTCCTCGGGGCTCACTAGAGGCATCGTGGGCGGCGGAGACCTTGGGTTGTGGGGAGGTCCTGTCATGCCTTCGCTGAAGGCTGATGGCAGTTTGCGGCCGGCGACCCGCTCGAAGCCACGTTCTCCAGAATCGCCACCGCTGTTTTGGCTCCGGTTTTGGTGTCTGAACAGTGCTGGAATGGCGCCGGCGAAGGGCATAAGGCCTGCACGCTCAGCCATACCAGGTCCTCCAGAGCTGGGCCCACTAGCGGAGTCGGCTCCAAATCCAGCGGCATTGGGAGGGAGAGCGCTGTGGGCGATCTGTGACCGCTTCTTGTAGCGTCGCCAAACGAGAAGGACCATCACCAACACGAGCGCAAGTCCCGCGCAGCCACCAACGACACCGCCTGCGATTGAGCCTGCAGGAGCCTGATCGTCATTCCCTTTGTTGCTCTCTGAAGTACTGGTAGCTTCAATGCCCGAAGAGGTTGCCGTCGCACCTTCTCCTGTGGCTCCTGCCAGGCCAATACCACCAGAGTCGTCAGACGAGCCTTGGGTGGATGAGGCTGTGGCTGTGGAAAATATGGTGGAACGGACGGTCGACCCATCACTGGAGATGGTCGTAACAGATCCGCTTGACCCGGTAGGAGAACCCTCGCTGTTCGATGTGCGGGAAGATGACGGAGAGATGGTTGCAGTTCGGCCGTCGGAAAGAGTGGTGGAAAAGACTTCGTCGGAGCGTGTGAATGTTTCAACGTCGCCATTAGAGAAAGTCGCCAGGAACAAAGCATTGAAATCGATGGAGCTCGAGTCGGTGGTCTGGGAGGATGTCCGCGAGGTTGCCGAAGCTAGGTCGATTGTGACGTCTGAAATGAAGACTGAACTACCGCTTGTGCGAGTTGAAGCTGGGACAGTCAGTGAAACGCTCACGATGGTGAATTGCTTGGCGACTTACCAGATGTGGTCAAATTAAGTCTGTTGCTAGATGAAGCGGTAATAGTCGGGGCTGTATATCCGCTGACAGTACCAGCAATTATGGAGCTGGAAGATTGAGACCCGGTTGCCGACACGCTGCTGTTAGAAGACGTGGAAGAGTCTACAATTGTGCCTTGAGACGACGGTGCTGCGCTGCTACGTGCGGGAGCAGTACCGCCGGTGGACGCAACAGCAACGATATTTCCAGTGCCAGCTTGTGAAGTTGCGGATTGGGAGCCATCGCTGGACGTATTAGAGGAAGAATCGGAGGCGGATGCAGAACCTGTCCCAGAGGGCGCGGTTCCAGAAGGCGCAATCCCGGAGGGTGTTATTGCGGAGGTTGTAGTTCCAGAAGACCCCGTACCAATCAACACTCCAGTTCCGGTTGAGCTGGGCGGAGATGACGAGCTCGGAGTTTCTGAAGAGCTGGGAGGGCTGGAAGAGCTTGGGGGGTTCGAGGAGCTGGGGGTGTCCGAGGAAGATGTAGTGGAATCTGACGAGGGCGTGTTGGACGTAGCGGGCTCATCTGATACTAGTGTTGTGGAAGTTGACAACAGACCGGACACGTCGGGGAGATCGGCAGTAACAGCAGCAGTAGCAAGAGCGGTGTTACCAAGAGCGTCGACCGAAGCAGTGACTGCTACGACCACCTCTGCGTTTGATGTCGCGGTCTGAACTTCAGTTGAAACAGCAGTGCCTTGGCGTCGTAGCAAGCGGGCTCGCTCTTCGAGGTTCGCGATTTGTTGGTTTCGGATCTCGAGGTGGATCTCTTCAACGTGATGTGGTGACGGCTGTGCGTTGGACGAAGGGTAGGTAGGCGTTGCCTCAAGATGCTCGACGCCGTGAGAGTATGGACCGACGGAGCGGGTTGCCGTCTCTGCTTCCAGCAAAACATCATCCTCCGAGCTAAACAGCTTTCTCCGTTTGTTTGGCGGCGCCATCATCTCTTCCATGGAGGTGAGGGCCGCGCCAGGGCCGGTTCGGAAGGCGGTGTCAGCGGGCCAGAAGTGTTCGAGCAGCGCGGGAAAGGACTGGTATGTTGCGAGACCGGTCGCAGTGTTCTGCTAGCTGGGTGTTTCCTTCAGATATGCATGTACTGAATTGTCGGGTGTGTCCAGGCGAGCTCGGTCGCAGGAAGACGGGTCGCTTCGCAGAAGCTGGGAGTGCGTGTGTGAAAGAGGGAGCGATTGGACGTCGGACCAGAAGCCGGCTTTCGGGGCGGGTTGTAGCGACAGGATGCGCACGAGCGCGGCGGACAGGGAGATGGTGCCGGTAGGAGATGGGCTGGAGGGTGGATGCTGGGCGGTGATGATGTCGGTGGTGATGGGCTGGCGATGGAGGAGCGGTGGTGGTGCAGGCGGTGGATGCGGATGGCAACGATGGGCGAGCGGTCGGTGCGTAGGTCGGGAAACGGGAGTCCGGCGCGGCGTGGAGGTGCGTCTTCAGACGACTGGCGGGCGCTGCAGGCAGGCCGTGGTGGTATGGATGCGATGCGAGATGGGCGAAAGAGCGGCGGCGGGCACGAGGGTGGCGAGCGGCGAGGGCCTGCGCTCGGGCTCGAGGCTCAATGCTCGATGCGTGGTGGGCGTGGTGGGCGAGCGGGCGTGGTGCTGGCGCTGCAGCTGGGCGATGGGCGAGGAACACGAGGCGGAGGACGAGCGCCCAGCTCAGGACGGGCTGCGGACGGGCTGCAGTGCTGCACGCGGCCGGCGTCGTGGAGGCGGCGCGCGCGCTCCAGCCGGGCTAGTCGAGCCTGTCCGCCGTCGCTTGGCGCACGCGGCACCGCAGCCCAGGCCTGCAAACGCAAATGCAAACGCTTCCGCAATCTGCCACACGAACTTAATCCTCGCGTTTGATTGCTGCATCTCCCGTCACTTAATAAGGCGTATGCAACACACTGCCCAACTGTTTACAGTATACACAGTGTGTAGTCACCTCGACCAGTGCCGCTCGAGCAGCTGGACATCAACTCATCCACACCACCCGTGGCACCTCACTCCCCCGCTGCCGAGGGCGTGTCGCAGGGTGGCAGCACACGTCGCCGCTCTCTCTATTCTTAGCGCAAGATTCGCACTCAGCACGCGCCGTTGCGCTCTAGTCGCTCCCTTGACGTAGCAGCACGCCTCGCCCGCCCGCATGCCCTCAGCCGAAGCACGTTGGGGAGCGCGCACAACCCAGCAACGCGTTGGCTAGTGCTCGCGGTCATGAAAATCATCGCTCCCGTCGTGCCCTGTACGTACCGCAACTGCACCTACAAACCCTGGTGCTTGTCCTGGTGCGCCAGCTGTGTGCCGTCTTCTGCCGCTGCACCCTTCTCCCATCTGCCGCCGCCGCTTCTGCAAGGTCCCAGGCGCGGCTGAGGCGCCTTCTCCAACGCCTTCACGCTTGGGCCCCGTCTCCCAATTCGGGCTTCTCATGGACGCTAAAGCCTTGCTCGACTCGGCTGCCGGCACGCTGACGTCTCTGACCTCTCGTATCTGGGGCGCCGCGCCTGCGATCGAGATGCCGCCTGGCTTGCGCGCCGTGGGGATCCAGGAACAGGCGTGCCGGCCCAGAAGGCAGCCACCAGGATCGCCTTGGTTTTGGGACTACGAGGACCCGCTTGGTCGGAGAATTAAGGCGCTCTGCTTCTGGCCAGTCTGCGAAGTGAGAAGCCGTGTCACAAAGCCCGCATGTCCTGCTTGACCGTTAGCTTTCATGCGATCTTGCATGCGTCGCCATTCCTTCTGCGTGGAGAGGACCCGTCGTGCCACAGCAGCAGCACCAGCAGCGTTGAAATGCACGCTCCAGTTTGCTTCTCGACCATGCAGATCCTCTTCTGTGACACTTGAGAATGCTGTCACGCTTGTAACGTTTCAGCGTGGTCATCTCGCTACACCTCGCTACGGTGCCGGTAGGCCGAGATCGTCTGCTGAACGATTCATCAGGACATGAAGATGCGTTCCTCATGCGATCGCTGCCGTTGAATGCGATTCACTGTCACTTGTGCTGGTGTGTCCTTGATCCCGCTAGTGAAATTGTTCCCCACTGCTACGCTTTGTTATTCTGTCAACATCTTCTTGCAATGAGTAGCCAACTTGCACGCGTCTAGATCAGACGACGACCACAGCTGGGAACTTGACGATCGTCCAGTGGACACAATTCGAGTCAACAGGCCTCTCACGGTTTTTGCGTGTAGGTCGCGAACTTCATCTCCAATGTTCGCTTCGATTCGAGTCCATATCACTCGAAGAGCCCAAGTCTCGATCGTCAATACTTGTTGGTGTTTGTAAAGGATGATCCATTTCATGTTACGTAAGAGAGATTGGGCTATATGAGGCTGTGTGCCAAGCCTTGGCTGTCACTCCTTCCATCCGTAACAATGCTGGCGATGAAGCTATCACCTCCCGACATGGGCTATGTAATATTATACTCCAAAGTACTGCGAGCCAGAGTCTGCCCTAGACTCGGCACCTGGCCATGTACTGTTCCACGTCGCCGTGTGGCCGTCAAGTCCCGTGACCACCCCAGGCCTCGAACAACAACTCTCCATGTGATCGTCCCTCTCCCATTCCTGACCGCTTTCTCACACAGCAACATTGTCACTATCGGCTACATGTTATGTTGTCTCACGAATCACCACAAACGCTGCGTCAAAATTTGTAACAGCTCGCTTCCCTTACCCTCGTAAGCGCTTTCCAACCCCATCGCCCTCCGCCTCCCCGGCGGACGTCTTCGCTGCTTGCTCCGAAATATTGACATCCCATTAGCGCCCGCTCTGAAGTGGCCAACGAGATGTCAGATCGGAAATGTGTCAGGGTAAGGCGATGGGGATGGTATGGAACCTATTGTTCTTGCTGATGGCGGATGACGTTGGATGGGGTTGGGATGGGGGCTGCGTTTCCGCGGATCGGTGAATGGGCGCTTTGCGATGTGAATTGGAGAGACACGGACAAGGCGCTTTGGATGGGATGAGATTTTTTTCTGGTCATGTGCAATCTATTGAAGTGTGTGGTAAAGGATCATTCAGGATGAGACGGCGAGAGGGCATGGTCTTTGCCGTTCATGTTTGGAAAGACGGTGAAAACGCCTTCCCGTGGACCATTTCATGAACAAATCTTGACACGAAAAGCCGTCCATCGGTCGGTCTAGGCAACCTTGTCCCAGAGGACAACTAGACTTCAAAAACCGGCTCGCAATTTTCTTCGGATTGTAAACTTATTATCTCAATCGTTTTCGAGCGGCTTACTCCGCTTGTCGACTGATCATTGCGAACGTAAATATTTCTTTGCCATCGTCTCGCGTTCTCGAAACACTACCCCAAGTCGCGCGAGTCATGGGTCTCGAGCAACGCCCGCCCGTCGGCATGTGAAGAAGCTCCGCAGTGAAGCTTGATCGCGGGAAGCTCTCACATTTTCCCGACTTGCGAAGAACCAACAAACACGTCGCATATCTATCCGGCTCTTGGGCTTGCACCTCCTATTTATGACAGTGGATCTCGTACAAACAGCTGTCAGCGTGAAACCAGAGCGCAAACCCCAACCCATCCAGCAGCGCTTTCGCGCACAAAACAAGCCACCACCCAATACCTCTCTCTCTCTCCCGCCCGTGGCCATACGCAGAACAAAAGCACAATGCAATCCGCCCGCCAAATCGCCCGCCTCAACGAAACAGAACTGCAGAAGTGCATCCCGCCCTCCGCCTCCTGGCACACCGACTACCGCGACACGGCCTACATCCACATCGGCGGCCTGCCTTTTGAGTTGTCCGAGGGCGACGTCCTGACCATCTTCTCGCAGTACGGAAACCCCGTGCACGTCAATCTGGTCAGGGACAAGGAGACGGGGAAGAGCAGGGGGTTCGCGTTTTTGAAGTATGAGGATCAGAGGAGCTGTGATCTTGCGGTGGACAATTTGAGTGGCGCGGGCGTGCTGGGGAGGGTGCTGGCGGTGGATCATTGTCGGTACAAGTTGAAGGAGGGGGAGGTGGAGGGCGAGGGTATGGAGGATGATGTTGGAGAGGAGGCTGCGGATGATACTGATAGGGAAGGTGAGGGGAGGAGGAAGAGAAGGCGGCGGAGTAGGAGTGAGAGTGGGAGTGAGGAGGAGGAGAGCAGACCGATGGTCAGGGAGGAAGTGGAGCTGGCGAAGCTGATGAAGGAGCATGATGAGGATGATCCTATGAAGGAGTTTTTAATTAAAGAGAAGAAGGAGGAGGTTGCGGACGCTTTAAAGAGGCTGGAGGTCTCGAAGAAGGAGGGGAGTGGCAGGGAGCGGAATGGGGAGAGGAAGAGGAGATATCATCGGTCGCGGAGGCATGACTCCGAGGATGAGGAGGAGCGGAGAGAGAGGCATCGGGCGAGAAGAGAAAGGGAGAAGGATGATGATCGGAGGGATGGGCACCGATCGCGACGCACAGAAGATGGGGACGAGAGGCGGGAAAAGCACCGGTCACGCAGGGAGGATGATGCTGATGACCGCGGTAAGGACCATCGGGGATCGAGACGTGACGATTCCGAAGACGAGCATTATTCTCGTAGAAGAGATGACGAGCGAAGATCGAGGCGCGAACGGTCTGCTGAAAGGGAGCCCGAACGTCGGAATGGACACGACCGATCACGGCGTGATGATGCTCGAGAAGACGACCGCCAAAGACGGGACTGAGCCCGGATCGAGTGTCAGCATGCAAGAATGAAGCTCTCGCATCCTGCTGCACTGCAAGCTTCCATGTACAGCATAATATTAGTAAGGACACTACACCTCATCCCCCTTCAACTTGGACGTCCTCTCATGCCCCTCTTGATCCCCCGTATTCACCGTCCCGACCTTCTCAATCATCATGATCCCTGTCTCCTGCTCCGCCACAGGCCGATGCTGCATTGCCCTGGGCACCTTGAACATATCGCCAGCTTTCAATTCGACCGTCTGGTCCACGCCCAGCTTCTCGGCTTCTTGTGGCGAGCTTGCTTTCGTGCTGAATTCGAGCTTCATGGGGCCACCAGAGACGCAATAAAAGACTTCATCGGTGTCTGGATGTGAGTGCCAGATGAAGGAGCCTTGAATTTTGGCGACTTTGACAGTATGTGATGAGTCGACGGTCAGGACGTGTTCGGGCTGCCAGTGGTCGGAAATGGCGGCGACACGGTTGTGGAGGTTGATGGATTGCATAGTTGCCGGGAGCTCGACGGTGTAAGCTCTAAAAGTGAGATGTTAGGCTCGACTGCACTGTTGGCCTCGCAGTACTGAATTCTTCATATGGTATAAGACACACAAGCACAGCCGAAAAAAAGGTAGACTTGTCAGCCCATAGGGCGCGGAACATGAGATTAGCGTAGGTGCATATGTCACCCCTCCCGGGTGAGCGGCTATGTGCACAATTGGCAAGTAGCAGTCATAATAAATCGCTGGGCTCACGATGAATACATTCTTCAGGCCTTTGCACGTCGCCATTCCGCAAGGATAAGTGATGTGAATCTGACTTCTCATTTTATAGTGCTTTCGTGGACCCACCAAAGAAGCTACTGCCACACAATAAAGGTGCATCTATCAATGCTCAAAGAGAGTTTCCCTCACGAGATCGCTGAAGATGAGCTAACGGTAGCTTTTGTCGTTAGGGCATGCTGACCAGATCGATCCTTTATGCTAGGCCGTTGCATGCTCAAGGCATTTTTCAAAGGGTCTTTGGCCATATTCAAGTGACATCTCATCACTCTGTTCTATCGCATGCCATCACGCCACCCCTTTGAAACAGTCGTGTTTCCAAGGAAGAGGTGAACTCTGTCGTGATGACGATTTTCGTACGTACTTACGACCGCCTGCGCCGAAACTCTTTCTCCGCGCATGGTGGGAACGCGTGCTGGAGCCCCACTCAACAAACCTCGGCCTTTCGCCCGACCGCAGATCAGCAGCGCTGGACGAGACCTTCCCAATCCGCCCTCCGCCTACTCTGCCTTCAGGGCCCCAGCTATGCCATCGATCCGCTTAGGCGACCTGCCGACGCAAAGTGTCAGCAACGATTGCTAACACCGCCATCTATCGAATCTGGGCTTGGAGACAGATCTGGATCTGTAGGCTTGCCGAACGCGGCCCGCCCGATAATTTCTAACCATGGCCGACGACGAAGTCGAGGACGTCGCGCGCCAGGTCGCTGGCTCCATCTCTGAGCGGATGCCGACTGTGATCACCCAGTTGCTTCATAGAAATTTCTCCGGAAGCATTGATGGCCTGCGTCTCGATTGCAATGTTACCCTTGGAAGTGCTTCGTGTATAGGCCAGGAGCCCATGGTGCAGGTCATCTCGGTCGATGTTGGGAGCCTATTGAGACAATTTCCAAGTCGCATGGATACAACGACCATCCAGCTTGCTGCGCCGACTTTTGATAGAGCGCCTCTGCCGCCACCGGAGCCTGTGGGAGGCGTCTCGAATGCCATTGAAGCACGCAATTTCAGACCGCGCTCGACCTTGGTCACACCGGCTCCTACGCCCGAAGAACAATGCGACGAGCCTCCGTTGAAAACGCGGAAAGCCACCGGCGGCTTGCGAGTGGTCGTGGATCCAAACGCAGAGCCTGGTTCTACTGGCAACACTGCACGCAGGCTGGAGAGTGCTGGCCGCGTCTTTCCCCAGCGCAAAAAGAATGTCGGAGACAACCCTGTCTTTCAGCCGTCGTCTCTCCAAAAATTTGTAAAAGGCGTCTTTGAAAGCATCTACTCGTCTTTGAAAATGGACCCGACCGAGGTCATCGAGCAATGGCAGGCCATCGAGTTCAACGGCCAGCCGAAACTTCTCACTAGCACGGAGAGTGAGCTTGCTGCCAGAGACAGCTCTCTGAACGGAGGCGGTACTTTTGGCAGGATGAGTATCCTCGCTCGCAAACTTACACAGACCAGCCGAACTTGCAGGTCGCTTGAAGTGATTGTACAAGCAAAATGGGTGCAATTGTTTGACGACCGCGTTCATGAATTGTCCGCATCTATGAGTAAGGAGAAGGCGAAGAAGAGTACTATCTCAGAAGCCTGTCTCGACTTCAACTGGACGGAGAAAGAACTGCGCAACAGAATGGGTGTCTGGCGCGGTTACCAAGACATCCAAAAGGCTGGCGGCTGGGCAGCCTTGGTCTTCGCTGGCATGGGCCTCTATCGCTTCTGCAAGTACCGGGTATCATTCAACGAGGAGACTTTCCAGGCTCTCCGCGCTCTGCGACATAGATTCGAGGTTGCGGCCGACACTCTCCACCCTCGCTGGAGACACCTCCTCGGCATTGTAGGCGCATCTACCGAACGCAAATACACTGGTCACCCACACGACTACGTAATTGGTATGCCAAACAATGAAGCCGTTCCCCTCTCCATCACCTATCAGCAATGGGATAAAGACTTCAGCTTCATCCATCTCGACACCTGCCAAATCGACGAAGACGCCTGGGGCCTTTACGACCCCCGTGTGGTCCACGCCGCCCACAAGGAAAGCGCCCATACCTGCCAAATCTGCCACGAGCGCCAGTCCGACGATCCGCCGCAAAACAACTGCTCATGTTTCCCAAACCTCTACCCACAGACCATCCCACACAACGCCCCCGTTCAAGTCTACCGCACTCCCAACGGCCGCAACAACGGCCTTGTCGCGTGCTTGCCTTTCGATCGTGGCACGGCTGTCGGCGAGTTCGTCGGCCAGGTCACGTCCGGCTTGTCAAATCTGGACGTCATGGTGGGCCAGACGGAGAGCGCCAATTATCAGATCTGGCAGGGGCGGCAGGGCAATTACACCAGGTTTGTGAACCATTCTTGCCAACCGAACAGCCAGTATGAGCGGTTCATGTGGATGGGCACGCAGAGAATCGTGCTTGTGAGTAAGGGAATCGAGGCAGGCGAGGAGATTACGGTCGACTATTCGGATACTTATTGGAAGGTGAGTGTTCAAGTGATGCATTCTGTAGTTTCGCCTTGAGGCTGACGATTTGTGTAG
Source organism: Cladosporium halotolerans (assembly GCF_011745625.1). Taxonomy (NCBI): domain Eukaryota; kingdom Fungi; phylum Ascomycota; class Dothideomycetes; order Cladosporiales; family Cladosporiaceae; genus Cladosporium; species Cladosporium halotolerans. The sequence continues at coordinate 129,175 of NW_027191493.1, forward strand.
AATCTCGACAAGGAGTGTTTGTGTGGACAGCCGAAGTGTCGGTACAAGAGCCGGTCTCGAATTTTGACGCCGCCGCAAAGCCGCTGAAGAGGCCTCATCAACGTCTACAACGATTTCGCTGCTACAACAGAGTGACTTCGCGGAGCTCATCGTCTGTGAAGATCGTTTTGATTTCGAAATACAGGAATCTCTAAGCTAGACTATCGCGCCTGGAATCCGCTGGCACAGTCCGAGGCCTGAACTTCGTGTGGAAGTTGAGCTGCCGCACGAACCACGCATTGAAGGTCTGCCACTCGCTGCCAGGTGTTTCCAGCTCGACCTCGAAGTTTCGGAGGAACGTGGGTACCAGCTTGTAGATTTCTAGGAGACTAAAGATGGAGTCGTCAGTAAAGGGTTCGTTCTGGACGACAATTCTGACGGCAGGGTAGTCTTACCTGATGTTCTTGCCGATGCAAGTACGCGCGCCGGCGCCGAACTGGAACATAGTCGCCTTCATCTCCTTCAGCTGAGCTGGCGGGGCATCAAGCCAGCGCTCAGGTCTGAAATCGTCGACATCTTCGCCGAAGATCTCGGGTCGGCGGTGCAGGACCCAGGCATTGCAGCCGACGATGGTTCCACCGGGAATCTGTTCTCCGCAGATTTCCATTCCTTGAGGCGGCACGATGCGTTCAAGAATGAGACCGGGTGCTGGGTGAAGTCGGAACGATTCTTGGATCACGGCGTCAAGGAACGGCAGAGTCTGGCTTTCCTTCCATCCAACTTTGTGGTACGGTTTCTCGCTGATCGTTCCGTTGCGCGCGGCTTCGTCGAGCTCTTCCATCAGCTTCTTGTAAGCTTTGGGGTGCTTGACGAGGTTGTAGAAGACGCTGCTAAGGCTGATGGCTGTGGTCTCGGAGCCGGCGAACACCATGCTGTTGCAGGACGACAGTACCTGTTGATCGGTCATAAACTCGGGGTGGTCGTGCTGCGCTTGGGTGAACTTAGTGAGCAAGTCGACTCCCTTGCCGCTCGACTCATCCGCCTCGCCCGTCTCGCGGACTTTGCTCATCTCGCTTTCGCGAGCGGCGGATTGCTTGAGTGCGAATCGAGTCACTGGGAACATCTTGTTCGTAACGCCCCACCGCTCCAGCGCGAGTCTGATCGGGTTCTTCTGCCAGACCAGATCAAGCAGAGGCATCTGCCCAACCGGGCCAGCATACGCGAGGAACCGACCAATAAATTCAACAATGCCTTCAACGTCCTCGTTTTTCTCGACAAATCCAAGGCGTTTACTCCATGTCAGGTCGCCAATGACATCGAAGGCAAAGAACTGCAACCACTGTGCGAAATCACAGGTCTTGCCAGATTCCAGGAACCGCTTCTGCGTCTGCTCGATGAACACGTCCGTCGTGCTGTCTACCAACGGCTCGTAGTTCACCAGCGACGACATAGAGAAGGCGTTGTTCACGCATCGCCGGTACTTGGCGTGGTACCCTTCGTCTGTCGTGCTGAAGAGCGAGTAGATCGGCCGGCCTTTCGAGATAGCTGCTTGTACTGGGTAGAACTCGGACTATCCAATTGCGTTAGCACTGGCCGAGAAACGGTACAGATGACGGAGAAACTCACCTTAGTCATGCCCTTGTTCAGCCCGTAGATGGCTTTTATCGCCCGCGGATCCGCGAACGACAACACATTCGGCCCCAGCCGCACGACGTCGCCGTGCTTCCGGTGCAATTCCACGTGCGTCCATTGTGCTTTTCGCCCACGCACGTCGAAGTACCGCCACCAGTTTGTGTAGCCTGCCAAAGGGTGGCCAGGGTATTTGTTGAGGCCGTTATGGAATTTGTTTTGGAGTAGTCGGATGGCGAAGCCGGAGATGAGGATAATGGGCCAATAGGCCCGGATGAGCGGGAGCAGCTCGCTGGCCAGCATGTTGAATAGGGCTGGCGAGATGGGAGAGAGTTGAAAAAGGAAGGGATGAGGTGGTGAGACAGAAGGGAGACTGGATGAGGCTCACACATGTACCTACTTATTGTATGCCGCCTGTCAGAAATGCTTATCGGCTTGCGGCACACCGCATTGCATAGTTTCGCGTGGCTTGATACGAGCGAGGTCACGGCAGATGCAAACTCGGCATGTTCGGTGTCGACTGCGGTGCAAGTCGTCCAGCGTGGCTGGCCACGGCACTTGAGAATGAGAGGCTGTTGATCTAGGGCTGCGGCTTAGTTTGTGCCGATCTTTGGAAGTTAGGCTGGCTGATTCTGCGGTTGCAATAGGCGTTTGTGGCTATAGACCGTCTTGGGTGATAGTAGTGGTCGCCGTGCATTTGATGGGTACATATCTGTTTTGCCATCTGTTTGAGTAGCGACTGTTACAACAAGCGTGCTACCTTGCCATCACCCTTTGATCGAATCCAGCCTCCGAATCGCCGACGCTTCCGCGTTCTGCGTCTCTCACAACTGCCGAGTGTGGTGGTGGTTACGTCTTAAGGTCGCGGCCCCAGAGTCTTGGAAATCCGGAGCCCCGTGATTGTGACGCTCCACAGTTTGCCCGTCAGCTTTCGGCAGTTGTGATGAGCCCATCTGCCGCGGCTCCTGTTTGGCCTTGTGATGCATAATTTCAACAATCTTAAAGACCTGGCTGGAATCACAAATCTAAGCCCCTCACCTCCGCGTGGACTCACGACATCTGGTCGCAAGTTTGTATGCTATCCAGCGAGAAGAACTTTTGACCGGAATGGGCTCATGCACGTATCTCGCCGTCAAACAGGGCTCGCATCCTCTGAGCAAGATACAGAAGTGACTGCTTTGGCGACAACTGGTAATTGGAGGCATTGTCTCACTCCATTTGCACATTGATTAATTCTTCGCCAAGCTCCTCAGAGTGAGCCAGCCTGATTTCTTTTGCACATCCATATCCTTGGACCATCGTTCGGGTATATCGAAACAGCTCTGCAAACGACATGTACCAGTCCTTTCTGTCTACAGCGCACCCGGAGCCATCCTCTGCACAATCCAATTATCACAACGGGCGAAGTGGGCTCATGTTTCTGTTCATCTACAATTGTTTGGGGGAAAGAGCGGAAAACAAGGAGTTCTCACTAAGATACTACTGTCCTCCGCGTTCAGCATTCAGCCTGGGACCTTTCCGTCGCCGCGTATGCGGATTGCGAGGGTATCCTCGCCAGACGCAAATTGATGCTGGATTGTTGACGAGATAGATCAATCTCGGCAGAGAAGCCCCAGCGCTTTCTTCCAGCGATTATAGGTACGCTTAAGTCATCGGCGAAGTGCTAACCTTTCCCCATTCTCGGTAAGATGTACCTCTAGAGAGGCCTCATATGCGGAATTCTTCCTTGAGCCTCGCGGACCTAAACCACCTCAGCGGAACGAATTGAATTGGGGAGTCGGGGAGGAAGCCGAACTTATCACACTCTCTCCAATGATAGATCCGGTCACCACGAAATGGACTTACGAGTCTGCGGTGCACGGCTTTGCGACACCACTCAGCCTCCCACGCCGAATGGCGATTGTCAGCATGACCAGAACGTCTCGACGCTTACTTCAATTGATCACCTTTGAACAGCGAGCCACATCCTCTTGGGTTGTTAGTGAGGCCACGCCCGAGACTTAGTCTCTGTTGCATGGTTTGAAAGCCGTGTACGTTCCTCACCTCATTGCTTTTGAGTCGGCTTCCTTTCAAGGGAAAACAGCTCCTGTAGCAGTAGAGCTTGAGAAGGCATTGCACAAAGGTCCACCGTGGAGTCTTGCTGGAGGCGATCACGCGAGTATGTTGTGGTGCGATGATTCTGGCGTGTCGGATAAGCGTTGGCTTGAAGCGAGCTACTTCTATTGGGCGGGAGATGCGCCCCGAGTATAGTGGGATTATACGAACGGCACCTGTAGGTACCCTCTGGTGCTACATCCAATTAAGAGCGGTTGATGCAGCCCTCCTTGTTGATGATGCAGACTCGTTACCCACTGTACTTCTTTGATTACATCCGAAGACTCGCCTTAGACTTGATACAAGTCCCTGAGAATTGGTCCATCGCTTTTCAGCGCAAAGCAAAGAGGTGCATGAAGGTGGTAGGCCAAAGCGATCACGCACGGAATCTCTTTGGAAAACGACATGTTATGCGATTCAATAGTGCCATGACTGAAACACCCAATGACTTGAAGTCATACAGCCAGTACAGCGCCCACAGCCTTTCATTATTGCTACTCGTGTGCTCAAGACTTCCGCTAATTCGAGCGAATGTTACTCATCCTGCTCTCCCCCGAGAGTTCGCTCGGATCCAACCGACCGCCTGGTGCCTCCGCGGGAATTTGAGAGGACTGAGGGAGTTCGTACGCGCCGTAGTACTCTCTCACAGCTTTTGAATGCCCGTCTTGAGCCATCAGCTCTTCAGAGTGTTGACCGGATCTCCCGTAAGCTGAATGGTCTTTTCTATCGATGTACTGAGCATCTCTGCTGTCTTGGCTCCGTCGGCGATGGCGGCGTCGGCGCCTGAAGACGAAAATGAAGACTCCGATCAAAGCGGCGACCAGGGCTACGCCTACTCCCACGCCGATTCCAATACCCATCGGCAAGTTACTGCTCCCGCTCTGCGTCGGACTTGCAGAAGCGGATTCCGGGACTGTGGTCGGTTCCGACGACTGCGTCGCGCTGCCGGCAATGGTTGAGGGAGGGTTGGTAGCTCGACTCGAAGCGCCTGGAAGTGTCGTTTTACTCAATTGTGATGTCGTCGTCGTCGCGTTCGTGGTTTCTTCGCTGGACGTATCTTCGGTCTGAGTTTCGGCGGTGCTAGCCGTTGTCGTCGTGGTTTTCTCGCTGGTGGCATCGCCGGCATCTGTTTCGGTCTTCGCCTCGCTGATATCGGTATTGGCTGTGGTAGTCGGCGGTGCGGTCGTGGTAGGGCTTGGGGACGAGCTGGCGCTGGGCTCGCGACGAATCCAGAACTGCCCTGTGTAAAAGCCACCACCAATCTTATCCTCTTGTGTGCCTTGCGCATTGACTGCACGGAAGGAGAATGGTTGACTGTTGTCGCCGTTGTCGTCGACTTCCCACTCCCACCATGTTTGCGTGGTGCCGGCTGCAAAGGAGTTAGTCAGAACTTGCTTCCACGGCTCATGAGCTCGGATGCAAGTGAGGACTCACTGACGCATGTCCTAGCGGTGTTGTATTCGGTTCCAGTAATGAGGAATAAGTTGACCGATGGATATTTCGTTTCCCACGAGACATTCATCGTTGATCCTGCCGAAAAGACGTACGACGCCTCCGTGTTAGGACTAATGAACACGCCATCTGGGTATTTAGGCGGTGGCGGTAGGTATGTCGTCGTCTGAGCGCTGGCCACAAGCAGTCGGAAAGACCATAAAGCAAGAAAACGGCAAATCATCGTGAGGCCAGCTCGGTGACGATGACAGACGCTGGCTCGAACTCTCGTGAGAGACCTCAGCCCGGTGTCATAAGAACGTACCGGGACCATGCATGTAGTTCATATTCCGGGTGGCTTGGGTGGGCGGCTGTGCCGCCATGCAAAGCGATCAGGCATCGCGCCTAACAGCCGGTTGCCATTGAGGGATGGCTTGCATGCAATCTTGGTGGAACACGCTAAGGACCGCTCCACCTAGCGAGTGACTACACCGGTCGTCCTGCAGCTAAGATTGTGTTCGGTCGACGTTGGCCTGCAGAAGAAGGCTACAGCACATCGTTGCTTGGCCGATTTATGTCGGCGTGCAGCCTGTACCATGGGCAACAGCATCGCAGATCGATCAGACTGTGCATGCTTCTCATGATGCTCACAGTGCCCAGAAACAGGCTTCTCGCCTCATGGCGTTTTTGCATGTTGGGGCAGTAGCGACAGCGCGCATCTCGGCAAGGAATTTATATTGCGGCGTGGAAACTAGACGCCGCAAAGGTGCAGGCCGACGGGGGAGCAATGGCCCAGCCGATTCAGCGGGTATGTCAGACAGTTTTGGTCGTCAGGTTTTATGTGCTCGATGCGCTGGGCCGGGACCAAGGGCGGCTTCTTGTGCAAAAGACCCATCGCCCGTGATGTTAGTGATGGTGTTGATGTCTTCGCTGAAGAGTCCCTCAACACTTTTCCGCGCCATACATTCCGAGATGTCCAGCGTCACTCTGTGCCTGGACTCCGGTCCGCTTCATGAGAGTTACGGCCAACGACCATATGACTTAGCAGCTGATTGTTGAAGGATCATTTCCGCATTGTGGTCAAAATCGATTGCCTTGCCTGATCTTATTTTTGTGCCGTCTCGCTGCCACTCTATTTATTAAGCGCCGTTATGCTTGTCGGCGGGCCGGCAGGTGGGCCCGTTCAGCCAATCGAACCCATCATCACCCGCGCCAAGAGTAACTGCTTGCTTGCCAACTTGCAGACGAGCCCCGTTTGGCTAAGGAAGAACAGCTGCAGAAGCGAATGGATACCAATTTTGGGCAGCGGCTATCATTCATGGCCCATCCAGACTATGCCGTATGCGGGTCCTCAGCCGGTCATCCTTGAAGGCGACCTCCGCTAGCGCACTCTGGCCATGCGCCTGTAGGCAGGAAGGCTCTTCAGGCGTTTCGCCATCACACGCGATGGATGAAGCGTACGCGCCTGATTTACCGGCGGAGTGGCCGTCTGCCGGCGGATAGCCTGGTTCGTGAATGCACTGGCCTCTTCGTTTCGTGACTTTACGCCGTACAACAGGCTCTCTTACCAGGCGAGTCGACTTGCCATCTTGACTACGAATCGGGAAACGCTCAAGATGCTGCCCGCGAGAACAAATCGCAGGACGGTGGTCACGGCGGCTGTGAGCGTGTTCTTGGTCTTCCTTCTCGGCTCACAGCTTCACCTGCTGGACCCCTGGGCGGCAAATCCGCATGCATACCTTACGACCAGCTTCACAGAAGGCTCCGCACATCTTCCGTGCCACGGCCTCCCGGGCGCGAATGATACTCTTGTCATCCTGAAGACTGGTGCTGGCGAAATAGAAGACAAGCTTCCAATTCACCTTGAGACGACTTTCCGGTGCTATCCCAATTTCATAATCTTCTCTGACTGGGCGGAGACTTTCCGCGGCAATGTTGTCTTCGATGCTCTTGAGGATGTCGGCTCCGATCTCAAAGAGACACATGAAGATTTCGATCTTTACCGGAGACTGCAGCGCGGCGGACGAGCAGCGCTCGCGCCTTCAGAGCTGAGCGGACAGCTGAGCCGACCGCCAGGTGCTGGTGGCAAGCCATCCAATGCTGGCTGGAACTTGGACAAGTACAAATTCCTGCCAATGGTGCGACGGACCCTAGAAGAGCACCCTGCGAAGAAGTGGTATCTTTTCATAGAAACTGACACGTACATTCTCTGGAACACTCTTCTCGCGTACATATCAGCTCTGGACGCCACGAAGCCGTACTATGTCGGTGGCCAGACTTGGATTGGGGATGTTTTATTCGCACACGGCGGTACTGGCTTCATTGTCTCTCGGCCTGCACTGGAGATGGTCGTTAAGGAATATATCGAACACAAGTCCGAATGGGAGACTTTCACGAAAAACCACTGGGCTGGTGACTGTGTTCTTGGCAAAGCTTTCAAGGACTCTGGTGTACCACTTACAGAGGCTTGGCCCATTTGGCAAGGAGATGACATTGGTAACATGAACTATGATCGCGTAGACAATGGCGTAAGAAGGCAATGGTGTGCTCCAACGGCAGCGTACCACCACATCAGCCCGCCTGTCGTTAGGGACTTGTGGGAGTTCGAGCAGCAGTGGACTTCTAAGAAGAGCAAGGTAAGTTCGATCTGCAAAGAGATTCTCTTTGGGTGGCGCGAAGACTGATCTCAAATCGCAGGATGAGGCACAGTTCTTGCGACACAGAGATGTATTCGGCGAGTACATTCTCCCTCGTACACTCCAGGAGCGAACCGACTGGGACAACCACAGCGACAAGGAGCTTTCTGCTTCTTCCTCACCGGATGATTGCCGCGCGCTATGCGAGCAGGACAAGTCTTGCTTACAATGGGCGGTCTCTCCCGACAGTAAATGTTTGTCCACTTCTCGTCCAAATTTGGGAGAATCTTCGGAAGGGACTCACTCAGGCTGGATCAGCAAGCGCATGTGGGAGTTTTATGATACAGGTCCTCATTGTGATGGAGCGCAGTGGATTGTTTGATCTAGGTATGCATTGTTTTGTACGTCTTTGGCGCATTGAGCCCTTCCCTGCATTTCTGTGTGTCTTGACACGCGTGCCGGGCGAACGATGGAGCGATTTCTGAATCCTTTACACATGTTAAAGGCAAACCACAGTCTCCAAAAGCGACGTGTACAAGTCATAATATCAATGCAGGTCTTACCCAGAATAGGCCCCACAATGACTCCAACAATGAAAGGAAGTCTGAGATTTAGAGTTAGGTTGCTGCATCGCGTCGGCAAGCTTTCGGCGCGTCCAACGTAAGCTAGTGCCGAGGCTTGTATCTTTGAGGTAACCTCGGGATGAGCTCGAGATGGGCCCAAGCACATGGAATTCGAGCGATCTGTATCCATTGCGTCTTGATAGCAGTCCCATACCATCTCTTTATTTTCTCGTTTAAGGTCTATGAGGCTGTGCAAAGAGAATCATGGCACGCATTCCATACCCCTCTACCAATGACAAGGACTCTGCCAGCGCCGGCAAGCCTGTCCCTAACATCTTGAAGCTGTTGTCTCACAGTAGCGCGACGGTCAAGCACTGGGGAGCTGTCGGAGGCGCACAGTTCTCGCAGTTTGCGCTGAGCAAGAAGAACAGAGAGCTCCTCGTCCTCCTCACCACTGCGAAATTTGGATCGACTTACGAATGGACTCATCATGTTGCGCTGTCCGCGAAAGTGGGCGTCACTGACGAGCAACGCCAGTCACTTGCAGATGCGGGTAAAACTAGCGGATATTTCTCCAGTGTGAAGGCTGGATTCACAGACACGGAGATTGTGTTCCTGCAGTTCCTAGAATCAGTCATTGACACGGGCGAAGTCAGCGACGACCTGTTGGCGCAGATGAGGAAAGCCTTCTCAGACCGGGAAATCGTTGAGATCATCTCGATGCAGGCATGTTTTGTGAGGTCTGCTTTTTGGCCCGTTCTCCGCTGATCGATTCGCTGCAGGGGTTCTACTACACCTTCTCTAGACTAGATACGGTTCTGAAGGTGGACATGGAGAAGCCTGCGAAACCGAAGTCTTCGCGTCTTTGAGCGATGCCAGAAATCCTTTGTTCTCCAGACTGACAATTTGCCGAAATCGTCATGGAGGCGCCGAGACCATGAAGAATTCATTACCCAGAATAGAAGAGCGTACTGAAGTCCCCAGTGTCACTGGACTTCTACCTCCATGGCCCGCCATTTCACACTTTCCTAGCCCACCGCGGCTGAGAGTATGTCAAGCGAAGCTTCAGAATATGCATGTGCGATGGCAGCTCTCTTTCATAGCCTTCCCAAAAGCGTGAAAAGCTCCATGCGATCGATTGTCAGCACGAGCAAAATGCTGCTGATGCCCGTGGCGTTGGCCGTTGAGAAAACGATGCCGAGGAGAGCTTCGAGCGATGATTTGACGTATGCACGCGATGCTTGATAGCTTGATACCGTGATGAATTGATATCGGCAGCTGGACCCCCCTGTACTAGGCCTTCATAACGGTATGAGTGTCGTGTCACCTTTCGGATGTTGTAGTTTTCCGGGTGGCGACTTCCAGGAAGCGGAATGTCAGGCGTTCAACATGATTTCATGACCGGCAGGCCTAGCGGGCGCTTGCTGCTGGTATGGCGCCTTACCATATTGAGATGCTCAGATGATGATTTTCGAATTGGAAAGCATTTGAGACAAGTGCATCGAATTGTCCGTGACGGTGGCGGACTCACGCGGAAGAGCTTCGGCGTTTGACTCGGCTGGCGTGGCTGGAAAACGCTGCGCAGCGATTACCGTGGTGGACCACGTAGAACATCGACAGTATTGCCTCACGAGCCTGCCTTCTGACAACCGTCTTACGGCGGCGGTCACCTGCAGTCAGAGGATGTGGAGATTCGGTTGTATGTATCCGTGTTGGTCGAGCGGCAGCCTTCCAGGCTTTCAGACCGGAGACACAAGTGGCCGCTCAAAGACCTACCGAGGTAGGGCCTAGGACTCGTCAAATGGCAGCGTGACATGTCGACAAGGAGATAGGATTCCAGACAACCAGCTGTCGCATATAGAGTTCAGAGTCGCAGGTTGAAGAGGCAGAACGACGGTGTTTAGACTTTCTCGCATAGCCGGAGACGAGGCGCACAGAGGCCGGCGATACATGCACCGAAGGCTGGCCCGCCTGCACCGAAGCCGAGAGTCGGCAGGTGTGCCGAGCCTGCTGCCATGTACAGCCTGAGGTGGCACAGGCTCGACTGGCTCAGCTGGCTCAACTGGCTGCCCCCTCCACCTCCCGACACCCCCACCACGCAGCGCCAGCCCCGCGCCCCACCACCAGCGCCCCGCGACGACGACACGCCCAGTGACGCCGACGCCCTCCTACCCGCCGGATAAATTGGCTTGGGTGCAACCCCCAGCGCGCTGAAGCTTGACCCTCTGCCTCGCCGTCCTGACTGGCGCGGAATTGCTGCACGGTGGACTCGCTCGCCGGAATTGATGCACGGTGGAATCGCTCGCCGCCCAGTCCACAGCAGTAATGCAGTAATGCCTCGGACCGTCCACTGCCAGCGCCCTCTCGCTCGCACGCCGTCCCACGGTTGGCCCGAGAATGTGGGCATGACGCTCCGCCATCAGGGCCCTGGCGATCATTCTTCTACCGCATCGCGCCCGACTTCTTTTCCACCGACATACACCACTCGTCTTAACTCACCTCTCTCCTCCCTCTCCTCGACGCGATACCCCCGCCCGCACACATCATGTCGACCACCACAACCACCACCATTGCGCCTTCAAAGGCCAACATTGGCGTCTACACCAACCCAGCCCATGACCTCTGGGTTGCCGAGGCCGAGCCCAGCCAGCAGGAGGTTGAGAAGGGCGAGGCTCTGAAGGAGGGCGAGATCACAGTCGCGATCAAGAGCACCGGAATCTGCGGGTACGAAAGCACACCTCCAAGCCGCTCTTCCAATCTTCACAAAACAATTCCCCTAACAATTTTCCCAACAGCTCCGATGTCCACTTCTGGAAACACGGCTCCATCGGCCCCATGATCGTCGAAGACACCCACGTCCTCGGCCACGAGTCCGCCGGCGTCGTCGTCGCCAAGCACCCCTCCGTCACCTCCCACAACATCGGCGACCGCGTCGCCGTCGAGCCCAACATCATCTGCGGCGAGTGCGAGCCCTGCCTGACCGGCAAGTACAACGGCTGCGAGGACGTCGCTTTCCGCTCCACCCCGCCCGTCCCGGGTCTTCTCCGCCGCTATGTCAACCACCCCGCCGTCTGGTGCCACAAGATCGGCGACATGAGCTACGAGGACGGCGCCCTGCTCGAGCCGCTCAGCGTTGCACTCGCCGGCATGCAGCGCGCCAACATCACCCTCGGCGACAGCGTACTGGTCTGCGGCGCTGGCCCGATCGGTCTCGTCACTCTCGCTTGCGTCAAGGCCGCTGGCGCAGAACCCATCGTCATCACAGACATCGACGAGGGCCGCCTGGCCTTCGCGAAGGAATTCTGCCCCAGCGTCCGCACCCTCAAGGTCGAGTTTGGCGACTCGCCCGAGCAGTTCGCCGAGAAGGTCGTCAAGCTGGCCGACGGCGTCGAGCCCGCTGTCGCCATGGAGTGCACCGGCGTCGAGTCTTCCATCTCCGGCGCCATCCACGCCGCCAAGTTCGGCGGCAAGGTCTTCGTCATCGGTGTCGGAAGGCCCGAGATCAAGATCCCGTTCATGCGCTTGAGCACTCGCGAGGTCGACCTGCAGTTCCAGTACCGCTACGCGAACACTTGGCCCAGGGCTATCAGGCTGTTGAACGGTGGCGTGGTCGATCTGAGCAAGTTGGTGACGCACAGATTCAAGCTTGAGGATGCCATTGAGGCGTTCAAGGTTGCCAGCGATGCGAAACAGGGTGGCATCAAGGTCATGATCCAGAGCATGGACGAGGGTGAGAAGTGAGGTGGCTTGTCGCAGCGTGTTTTTATGAAAGAGCTATGATAAATGTTGATTAGAACCAAGCGAGGCGTTCAAGGCTTGTGGGGCGGAGTGGGAGTCTACCACTGAATGCGGCTTGGATATGGAGGAGCTGGGCTGGTTTGGGCATGATGCAGATGAGATACAATGAATAAGAAAAAACAATTTAAAACCAGATTACCTTGTCAGACGTCACTCTTCTACTTTGCGGCGAATTCCAAAACACAAACCCAGCCCTCTCCCTCCCCGCTGCCAACCCCACACTCCCAAACCGGCACGCACCTCACGTTCACCCCATCTCCCACAGCCGTCTCAAACTCCCCTCCAGCCGCAAACTCAGGCACCCCGGTGACAGTCGCTATCACCGCTTCCCTGAGCTTCCGCCCACTGAACGCTTCCTTGCCGTCCATCGCCGCGAACTTCTCTCTCATCTCGCCAGAGACGAGCGGGATCTTGACGCCGACCAGCAAGCCGGAGGCGTCGAAGCGGGAGGGCTGGAGCAGCATGAAAGTGCTGTGGGCTGTTTGATGAGCCGATAGAAGGGTGAGGAGGGAGCGGGTTTCGGGCGTGCAGGTCTTGCTGGTGAGAGTTGGCAGCGTGGCTTTCGCTGCTGAAGAGGGAGCTGGCGGTTCTTCGGCGCCGTCCAGGTTGGCCCAGTCGATGCTGGGACTGGACGCGGCTTCTGGTGATGGGGTGGCGGGGACGGGTGTGAGGATCTCGATGTCGTCGAGAGTGCAGGCTTGCCCGCGCGCGAACTCGGCCAGCGCCGCGTACTGGAATTGGTGCGTCAGGTCGGTTTCTACGAGTAGTGTGAGGGACTTTGCGCCCGTTTTGCGGTCGCAGCCGGAGTGTAGTGTTTGCAGGGTGATTCTGCTTTCGGGCGCGATGGTGCTTTCTGGTGGAGAGATCAGGAGCTTGCTTGTGTGTGAGACACCGTAGGGTATCGCGAGGTGGGTGCAGTGGCCGGGTGGAAGGGAGGACGCGGAGGACTGAATCACTGGGCAGCCGGAGATGGTGGTGTCGATGAGGGCTAGGGTGCTGGGGTCTTCTGAGATCAGTAGGTTCGCTGTTGAAGCGGGATGCTGGCCTTCGAGATTGCTCAAAGATGTGCTGCTGCTCGCACTCTCATGTGACACATCGCTGGGAAGCTCGTCAAAATATGCTCTGCGGACGCGCTTCTGTACCAGCGGAGTCGCGGCCAGAGCTGTAGTCAGCCGGTCCACTTGGGCGAGGGTCAGGCTTACTTTGCGCTTGTTCGATCCCCTCTTCGGAGTCGCCATGTCGACCTTTAAAGGCTCTTGGAATGTCAAAGCCTTCAACTTCTCGCTAATCTCACCTTTGCTATCTGATTCCGCGGCAGGAGTGACTGGTGGAGTGGGCTGCGGACTGGACAGGAAGACCGAATTCTTCGTCGCGTCGATGGGCGAAAAGTAGATATCGGTACTGGAGCCGCCAGAGCTTGTCGGTGTATGGGTAGGAGAGTTCTTCTCACGACGGCTGGCGCTCCTAGCAAGGTGGGAAATCGGCGGTGTGATGTATTCGAAATACTGGCTCATACGTCCGTTGAGGAACTCAGGCCCCTCTTTCTTGCCGTTTGTCATCCCAGCCTCGGATTCATTGACAGTTGAAGGTATCTTGAGCTTCAGCTTCGCAGAACACTCACGCTGAGCTCCCTTTTTGGATCTCAATGCGATCTCAGATATTGTTCTCACAGGCAGTGGAGGTAGAGGCCTTTCGGGCGGCGGGCTGCCATCAAACTTGAGATTGCGCGCTGTATCTGATGTACTGTCAGACTTCGACGTGCTCCCTGAGATCCGCGTGCGGCCCATCAGCTGCGCCGCAGAGGAGACAGTGTAGTCTGAGGAAACCATGAGTCCTGTTCGAATAAGTCAAAAAGTAGGGAGTGTTTCGTAAGTCGAAACCGACCAGGGACACCACACCGCCCAGCAGTGTTCAACAAATGTGTCGTGAAAGTGGTGTGGGAGGTCTCAGACCTCGCTAATCGTGCTGCAGCGAAGTTGGGGAATTTTGAGACTTGCTCACCTGGCGAGGGAGTAGCATTTTGCAAAGATGGTCAGTTTGGACAAAGGGAAGTGTGGTCTTTGAGGACGGAGATTGGACAACGTCATCAGGCGGCGTCAAGACAATGCAATGTAGCAAGGCTGAAAGAAAGGACAAAGGGATTGCGGAGGGGGACAAGGTGAGGTCGGTTTCTGAGGGTTGCGGGTCGAGTAAAGCTGGTGTTTGACACGTGATTGGACTTGTATTCGTGTGATCGTTCAAATTTACAGTAAAATCGCCTGTCTGCCATGCTTATTATGCATATCGCGCTTATGTGTGGTCTGTCGGTTCTCCGTGAACCCGTGCATCGCTTTGTTCCATGTGATCTCATCGACAAGCTGTCGTGAGCGCACTGCGCCGTGATGGAAGAAGTTGAATGAATTAGGAGCAGCCAGTTCTTAGGTCCGAGAACACTGTCGTAGCTCGGCTTGCCAAAAGCGACTTTGCCGGCAGTCCAGTGTCAGTGCTTGAGTGGCACACTGCCACAGCTGTCTAACCGCTGAGAAGGTACTCCACTGCGCCTTGAACGCTGCCGCCGCTGCGTCTCAGGGCCTGGACGTTGCGTTCAAACTCGTAGAAACCCATGTCGTTGAGCTGTTGTAGTTGTGCCGCATATCTCTCTTCAGGAGGCGTGTTGTCTGGTGCAGCAGCTTGCTCGCCTTGGCCGCCCATGCCACCCATGCCACCCATGCCTGCGAATGGGTTGAACCCGGCTTCGCCTGCTCCGCCTGCTCCGCCGCCTCCCATCATCTGCATCATTTGTTGCATCATCTGAGGATTCTGCATGAGCTGTTGCGCGGCAGCTTGGAAGGGATTGTTCTGCTGGCCTTGACCTTGCCCCTGCGCACCACCGCCAAATATGCTGGCGAATGGGTTGGGTGGGGTTTGTTGAGCGCCTTCGGCTCCGGTATTTTGGCCGGGCGTGGTACCCGCACCTGCGCCTGCTCCCAACCCGGCTCCTGCTCCAGCTCCTGCTCCGGCTCCAGCGCCGGGGAAGAGTGCTGCAAACGGATTCGCACCACCGGCACCGCCGAATGGGTTCGGTGGTGCGTCTGTGCGGCCAGTCTGACCCTCTGACGTGTTGTTGCTGTTGTTTTCCGCCGGCGGGGTATTATCTGTCTGTCCTGGCATTGGAAAGCTTCCTGCACCGCCTGCTCCGCCTCCCATCGATCGCTGCATCTGCATCTGCATCCTGATCATATCCGGGTTCATCATCATGCGCCTGAGCTCAGGGTTCTCGATCGCAGCACGAGCCATGGGGTTGTCGCGGATCATAGGATTGTTCCGCAGCATGTCTATCACGGCAGGGTTGTTCATGGCTTCGTTCATCTGCTGGGCGAAATTGGGGTCTTCGAGCATCCGCAACATGTTCTCGGGGTTCGGCGGAGCACCCATCCCGCCGTCGGCACCAAACATGTCTGCGCCGGGAAGACCATGGAAGCCGGCATAACGTGCGCCGGTCAGCTGTGCCAGAGGGTTGCCTGCGCCGGTGCCAGCTTGGATGTTCTGAGGCACGTTTCCTGCGGGGCTGCCGCCGGCGCCAGGTGGCACCGCTGAGCCGCCTTGGTTCGCAGGGTTCTGTCGCTGGTTGCTCTCGGCGCCCTTGACGAGGTGTACTGTGTTTCCTTCCTTGATCTTGCAAGTGCTGAGGGTGTCCGGATCCTTGAGGACACGTCCGCTGTAGATGAGTCGTTGCCTCTCGGCGGGAATGTTCGCGTAGTCGGAGGTAGACAGCTTCTGCTTGAGGTCGCCCACAGTCATTGAGCGGGGTACTGTGACGGCATGTTTCTGGTCGGAGGAGGACTTGACTGTGAAGGTGATTTGCTGGTCGCTGGGTGCGTTCTCGTCGGCCATCTTGGCCTGGTCGATGGTGGTGATGTGCGGGTTGTGTGAGTGTGAGAGTGGTTTGCTAGAGCAAGTCGAGGTATAACAGCAGGGAGGGCTCAGCGCAGTGGATGCTGGTGCGTTTCGGTATTACAGAGGTGGATGCGAGTGAGGGCAGGGCGGTGGTGGCACACAGAAGCACAGAGAAGGCGGCGGACACATGCGCCTGGCGTGGGACGGACTTGCGGGCGCTGATGCCGTCACTCGCACCTGGCCAGCAGCCAGCAGCCAGCAGCTCGGCAATGGGGAGCGTGAGCAGCCTGAGGCAGCGAACATCCAACCTCCCCCCTCCGAGATATCTTATCTTAGCGCTGCATCTGCCCACTCGTACGCCCACCACTGCCGTTGGAGGCGTCTTCAGCCGCAGAAGCGAGCTAAACTAAAAGGCAGCGAACACCGACTTTGCAAATGCGTTGTCGGTGGAGCTTTCCATCGCAGAGTAAGTACTCCGTGATGAGTCGTCTCGCACAATTGCGCCCTCGCTGAAGTCATGTCCGCTCTCTTTGAGGACTCCAGCCATTCCGAGCGATTCTTCAGCACACTTCCGAGAAGCTCGTCAACAGAAGCCATCCATCTCCGGGTGCTTGAGTGGTTCTCGGACGACACTGGCGGGTACGCTGACTTCTCCGTCTCTTCGGCCGAGGAGCTTTTCACGCGAGATACCGATGCCAATTGCAATCTGAGGGTCATTTTCGCACCGTCCCAACCGACCCCGGGATCTTGGGGTGAACAAAGAGCCTTTCAGGCCATCTTCCAATACTACGACGTACCTTCTACGCTCACCTCCGAGTATTTTACTAGCCCTGCATACTCGTTTGGGAAGAGACAGGGTCTAAAGGACCCCGAAGTTGATATCGCATGGACACGCTTCCTGTGCAAGGATGTCTTGTCTCATCCTGGCGATCGAGATGAACGTGAGCTCAAATTCCATGACAACTTCCTCTGGATTAAATGCATCACACTGCTACACACGCGCAATCGGGAAGACAAGTCAAGATGCGTGACTATGCTGTGCTTCGGCGCTCCTCAGGCGGTCAGAGAACGCTTCGAGCGTTTGCTAAAAGCTCATGCTTGGATGGACGCGGTGCACGAGCCGTATATTCTCTTTGCTCTCGTTTTCGAGCAGTGCTTTTTTTTGCTTGACAAAGCAGCTTGGACCCTTGCGACTTGGTTCCGTCCATTGGAGAGGGCGACCTTAGATCGCGCCCGCACCGAGGTTTCCGGGGTGGACTGGCGATGGTCGATGGACTTTGCCAAGCTACACGAGATTGCGAAGCACGCTATTTATTTAAACGAAGCTGCCACTGCTGCGGTGCTTGAGATGGAAAGCGTTCTTTCGCACCTCCAAGATCCCTCACACCAGACGGATGCCAATCCTTTGATCCAGGCCGCTATCTCGCAGCTTCAGTACCAATCTTCGGCTTTCCGCTCGACCCAGCTGAGACTTTCGAGTCTCGACAAGCGCATTGCAAACGTAATAAGCCTTTCTTTCAATCTCGTCAATCAGCGTGACAGCCGGCTTTTGAAGCACGACAGCAACGCCATGAAAGCAATCGCACTGTTGACGCTGGTTTTCTTGCCAATGACGGGCATTGCAACGCTATTCAGCACCCCGTTCTTTGAGGTAAGAAACGGTCAACTTGTAGTTGCCATGTCCTTTTGGGTTTTCTGGGTTATCTCGGTCTGCCTTACGCTTGTTGTCGTGGCTGCCTGGTTTTGGTGGTATCATAAAGTCAAACAGCAAGCTGCAGTCGTCAAAAAGTAACGGGATTGAGATACGCCTGCGGATCTCGGAGTCTGATACAGGCTTTGTCAAGGAGCGATTGTAGGGGCTCATGATTTTTTCAACACAAATCTTCGCATCCTTTAGCGGCTACTTGTCGCGCGCCCTCAGCGTTTGCTTAGCTTAGCCTGCACATACTAAATCTGGCACAATGCAAAATTATCCTGGCACTGCTGGTGACTATCGCCTCGCTGCTTAGCCTTGTTGCCGTGGACAGCATTGCGGTTGCTTCAGGAAACGCGAGCCGCTCTAAATGCGTTTGGGAACGCCCTAAAACGCTGTGTCATTAACCAGCTTCAAAATGTGTCAGAGGAGCAGTTTGATCGATCCACTCAATCTCAGTATAGATGTGTGTATGTGCGTCATGCTTTCGAGTCTTGCCGCCCCTATCACTTTACAATAGTACTGCCTCTCTTGACGACTGCTTCTATATACCGTGCACACAAGCAAAGCTGACATAGAAAGACCATTCAATGCTCAGAATACCAGCCTCGGAGTTGCGAGTGGTCCTTTCGTAGCGTCGCAGTATCAAGGACACTTCCATTGCCGCTAGCGACAAATTCATGGGTAAGATGGGTAACGTTGTGGAACGTAAGGCGCGACCACCCGTACACTGTGTCAAGCGCGAAACGAGAATAGTTCTTTAAGGGTTTCACAAGCGAATCCAGTCCATCGTAATGGCCCGCGGCGCCGTTGGTGATGTACCAGGGATATGTCGGATTTTCCAGCTCATTAGCATCGATTTGGTAGTTGTAGAGCGGCGCGTTGCGCTCATAGGCATGAACGTGACCCGACAGAACAAGATCCACAGAATGATTGAGGAAGAGAGGCTCAAAAACATCCTGGCAATCGAGGCAAACGCTGCTTGATTTGTTCTTGGCGGAGATGTACCACGGGCGATGCCCAGAAACGACAATCCACGGTGTTTTCGACCTGTCGACGAGAGCAAGGTCTCGGGCGAGCCAAGTGGTCTGCTGATTCATCTTGGAGCCAAACGGGCCGGAGTCTTCGTGTTCAGAGCCACCCACTTCGTCCGGTCCAATAAGCCCGTGGCCGAGATCCGTCTCGGTATCAAGCTGGATGAAGTGTGTCATACCGTGATCAAAGGAATACCAGAAATTGCCGAGGCCGTTACTCTCCACCGAGGGCATGCGAAAGTGGTTGCGGTAGCCAGTGAAGTTTGTCTGGCCAGGCATGCAGATGCTGTCCGTGTAGGTGATGTTGTGAACCAAGTCACTTGTGCCACCGTTGTCGCAATTCGCCTCGTGATCGCCAGGACCCACCATGTACGGCTTGGTGGAAGTGATCGGAGTCATCTCATCATAGAATGCATTGAGAATCCGCTCGTAAGTTTTGACACCATCTGCAACACTGAAATTGGGCAAGTAGCCTTGGATGGACTCCTTAAGCCAGTAGTCGGCATGAGCGATGTCACCGGCTAGAAACTGTCAGCGGACCAGCACCATGAACACGCTGAGTGCATCAAACTTACGGTGCCATAGAAAATCAAATCCGTGAAGCATGCTCTCAAGGGACTCGATGGTGTTGTTTTCACCTGGCTTCAGCGGGACCGCGCCTCCTGTTCCCGCTGATGTCGAGAGCCCAAGAGAACCCATCGTACCCATGTCGACAACCACAGCAGCAGTGAATGGAGCATGATCCCCTGCAGCACGGCTCGTGACAAATGTGAACGGGGTGGTTGAGTTGCTGCACTCTGGTTGATAGTAGTACTTAGTGTTGGGCTTCAGTCCGCCGAGCTTGACGTGGTTGTTGTAGGTGGTCGAAGTACGATAAGTCACCGAGATGTTCGAGCTGGCTTGCTGATCAAGATGGTCGATGCACTCGCCAAAGTGTACCCGAGGTTGCTCGATGCGCGAGAAGGTATTCCAAGATACATGCATGCCAGTGCTGCCAGCATATGCCAAGCGTAATTGCATTGGTTTGTGGTCATGGCAGGAGCCATTGTAGGCCACTGTCGATGCTAAGCTGACACCAAGAGGAATCAAAACGAGGCTGGAAGAAGGCTTCATGCTGACGTGCCACGGGCTAATGATTTTGGCAGAGTACTGCGTCACATCGAGCTATATACCTGGACTGTGACTTAGAGGTACGACACGGCTGAATGGAGTGCAAATTAACGAGAGGTGACGCTCGCCACGCGTCGGTCAGAGCACACGCTGCCAATAGCTACGCTTGAGACGTGAACGTGCGTGCGATGTACATACCGCATGCCCTACCGCTTTGGAGGCTTAACGAGAAGCTTGTGAAGCTTGAAGGCACGTGGGCCGCTAGAAATGGGCCAGCCCGTCTGTTGTGCCGCTCTCCACGTGCCTGCGTTCAGGCTGGATCAAACGATGCCGAGATCCGAACAGCCGTTGCAAACCCGAGATCTCATGAATGTGTACGAGTCTCTCAAATCTTCGATGTCCACAATCGTTTTACTGACTCTATCATTGCCTGCTCTGCAAGACAGCCAGACCTACAGGTTGGCGTCATGTTTGAGATTCGAGAATAAGCTATGCTCAGATGGAAATCGAATACGCATGAATGGATTTACAGTAGCGTGCATCGTTACGGTCACACGAACAAAAAGGCAGTCAGCTTATTATGAATGTATCACCCTACCATTTGTGAGCTTGGTCTACACCTTATCGGGGTCTACACCTCATCGAGTCCAAAGGTGTCACCATATTCCGGCAGTCCAATCAATTGTCGTCAATCTTTGTTGGAAGAATTTGTCTGCTCGCCGGCTTTGTGGCAAGTTTCGACGTATGCAGAAGCAAAGCGCTTAGAGGTCAGACAAAGGGAGCATAAGGTAGGTTTGGCGAGGCGTGTGACCGTAAAATGAGCTCAAAGTTTACATAGCATCCAGTTCTTGTCTCGCGAGCAAAGCATCAGTTTGATTCATGGCACCGGAATCACCCCATTCACATCAACTTCTCATTTGACATGAAGACCTCTAGTGTCCTCCTTAGTCTTGGGACCGTGGCCTACGCCATCAATCTTCGTCTCTGAGTTTCTAGTAGTGTCTGTCGGGATCATGGTGCGGCACTTCTCTATACCGACTGGCAGCCCGGTGTTAAAGCTGCCTTCCTTAGTCGCGATATATCTGACTCACTCTGACGACTGAACAGGCATGTTGCGACCGACCCACCGGTGTCTTCATTTCCATCATTCTATGGCACTCCAAGAGAGTGGTTTATTGAAGTTCGCAGGCATGAAGGCGGCAACTCCGAGCATATCAAAACCTTTGAGGCCATCACGGAGGTAGTCTTCAAGTGTCTGACCAGCGGTCCATACACTGGTGCCGGGTATGGCTTCCGCTCAAGAAAACGCAACAGTCGTGAAAATCTGGCCATTGCCAATGGTTTAGAGGCGGAGTATGCGTGTTCGACTTATCAGAAGCCAGAAATTCTCGAAACTGGAGACGCGCAAGGATTTCGCTCGTGAGCTTGTCTGACGTACAGGTATCTGAGTTGGTGAGCAGAGCGCTAAGGGCTCTATTGCGTCAAATTGCCAGAAGTTCAAGATCAAGGGGTGAAATCGGTCACAGAGGGGTTTCAACCAATGTTAATTTTTTTTTACTGGGATTGCTTCATATTGGTGCTTAAGTAACTCCATTCGAGGACTTTGCGTTTTTTTCTCTCATTCGAAAGCCAATGAAAATCTTGACAACTCCTTAGAAAGGCCCAAGATCGGTCGTGTGAGTGCCCGCAAATCGTAGATTCTCCGCCGCGTCATGTTGGCGAATGCCGTATCATGTGCTGAGCTGTGGACACACCAACATAAAAATCGCTCGTCTATCGTTCCAAATCCGCCATAGATTACTTAGTTGGGCAATTGCATAATTTCTCGTTTCTTGGAACCTGATCTCTTCTTATCGTGTACCAGCGTGAACTCTAAATTCAACTATACAGAGTCCAGTCATAATGAAAGATATTGCGGCTACGCACATGCAAAGAAAATGGCGGTGTGGTATACGTGTCCTGCAGTTGGAGATATGGAATCTGATAATGTAAGGTAGGTAGACTTGAGATTCACACTTCGCTTTCTCCAGATCTCGCTCGTTCGTCATTAAATTTTTCTGACCCCATACCTCCTAATACCTACCATGGTTTCCTACAAGACTCCCTCAAGCAGGCTTGCTCATTATCAGGCTTGGACCAATGCCTGGCTTGCTACCAAGCCATCTGATCTGCCAGCCGAAGAATGCTTGTCAATTGTAGAGGCAGAATGCATTATTTGGATACATCAAGAGGAAGGTCTTACGAATCAAGACACCAAGTGGTTGCACAGGCTTGTCGCTTGCTTCAAAAAAGCCGCAAAAGCCCGAATCATCCGTCTAGGCGGTAGTGTTCCACCATCGTGCGATGAGTGCGACGTGCTGTCCGAGAACTATGATGCCCGGGTCGAGTGTGGCTGCTCTGGCCTCTACCCTGTACCGAGGACCTTTGGTGCGGCCGAGCTAAAGAGCTGCGGATGCAAGTCAATCGAGCGCATGATTTCAGCAGGCGAGCTGGTGAACACCAAACAGGATGAATGGAATCGCTCGGTCTTCTTCTCCTCGAAAGGACTGTCCTCAGCTATGACAGAACTCGCGCTCTGCCACGCGGACATCCAGCCTCGACCTTACACTTGCCTCGGAACCAAAGCTTGGCCTGAAGTTCGAGCACCGGATCGCAAGCCTCATCCTGACAGAGACCTCGACGAGAGCACCTACAGCGAGCTGTTCCCGACGCATGAGCGCATACGATTGAGCGCAGACGCAAAGCATTTTTTCGCCGTGGCAAGCGGTGCTTCACTGATCGATGCCGGGATACAAATGGCCATTTCAGATTCAGGAAACGACATTCTGATCGGGGATTATTGTGACGCAGCCTCCGAAGACTGCCTCATGGCCCTACAGCAGATCGGTGCCGCTGCCTTTGCCTTTCTCAAGCTGTGTGTCTACGCCGGCTTGATGACAGACTCGCATTTCGACCACCTCGTGGCGCAGACGATTCAATTCCGCATCATTAGCTACTGGAGAGACCACGCCCTGTCACGACGCCCTAGCGGCGTGTACGGTAGTCGTATGACAGGGATGGAAGTTCACCGACACATTGACCTAGGAATGATTGTCGGAATAGTCACCGCCTCGATAGCGACGGGACAGACCTTGACTGCAGAAGAATACAAAGAAGTGGTCGACGCGACCGTCCTCATCAACGATCTCATCGACTTTCGTGGCGATACATGGAGGAACCAACGCGAAAATGTTGTCCTTCGTGGAGTCCGAGGATGCTTGTGCAGCTACCTCGACAGCCTACTGTGCAACTGCATTGGATCTGCCGCGGACTTGGTCTCGCGTGGTGGGATTTTCGCCCTCAACGTCATGTGCTTCTGCAATTGGATGTTGATGAGCTCTGGACATAAGCTGTTCGAGACATTCCACGGAACGCACCCATCTGGCGAAGACCAACTATGCCACTATAAGTCAGAAGACAGCGGCGGGTTCGAAGCGCTTCTGGGAGCTCTTGAGTCGTATGGTACCCTTGGCGAAGATGGTCCCAACATCAATATGAGGAGGAAGGATCTTCAGCTTCGCTATTCCAGGCACCGGCAGACTCCCGAGACCCACATCAGATGGATGGCGGATGTCGTTCGAATTGTGTTACACCCGAAGACTCTAAGGCGACTTGTCGATGTCGTGCATTACTCTTGGTCTGGCAAGCTGGGCAAAATTGATTATTGCGCATGATGACAGGGGAATATTGGAATTTCTCAAGTACAAGTATGACCATTCACTCAACTGCAATGTAATTGATGGTGATAGATCAGGTTGAATGATGGTCTGAAATATCGATCCATCATTGGGTTCCTCACAGGTGCGGATCACTTCTCGATTGTTAGCGTGTGGAACGCAAAAATAATAGAAGTTCCCGGCCAGATCGTGCAAAAAGCACCATAGCACATGGTGTTGTGAAGTTTTGCGGTGGCCGAGAAATCTGATCATAAATATATGGAAGCGACTTGGAAGTGTATATCCTCTCTCAACCCCTCCATACCGGCTGTGTGCGTGAAGCCCTTTTTGAGGACACTCGTAGCACCTGGAACGGGCTCAAAGCCCATTCGTGGCCAGAAGTCTCCAGTCTCTATCCGCGAGTAATTGACAAAAAGCCGCGAACCACCTTTCTCAACCGCCGCTTTCAATATGGCGTCAAGTAGGAGCCTACTTAGCCCTCGTCTCCTATGTGTTTCATCGACGCAGAAGCAGCATATTTCCCATTCCACGGCTGAGTTGAATGGCGCGGGCGATTGACCGGAGTCAGTAGGAGAAGATGCAGTCTGACCCTGTCCAACCTCGGCGCTCTTCTCTTTGTTGATCCAGTCGATACCTCTGAACGGTAAGA
The DNA here is from genome assembly GCF_011745625.1 of Cladosporium halotolerans. Classification (NCBI taxonomy): domain Eukaryota; kingdom Fungi; phylum Ascomycota; class Dothideomycetes; order Cladosporiales; family Cladosporiaceae; genus Cladosporium; species Cladosporium halotolerans. Next base: position 153,383 of record NW_027191493.1, read on the forward strand.
GGCCGCCGCAAGCTGAAGGGATGCCGTCGAGCAGTAAGACGGCGAGGTAGCCGTCGACTCCGAGTTCCTCCGCCAGGCGCTCAATGCCGATAATTGGGTTTGGATTGAGACGAGTCCAAGAGGGTGGAAAAGCCTGGATGTCCTTTCGCTTGAAGGACGAGATGATCATGGAATGCAAGGCCGAAGTCCATGGCTGGCTCGGTAGGGCTGCCGAGGGGACAACGGCTATTTCCGGGATGAGCGAGGTCATGGTTGTGGCGCGAGGCGTCACCAATAGTGCGCGCGTGAGACGGAGTGCTGACGAACAAATGGACCGCGCTTGTCCGGCGGTCTAGGAATGTCACCTTTGGGCGTCTGATCGCATATAAGTAGATGTTTGGCTGCGATAGTATGAATCACGGAAGCGAGCATGGGCGCAGACTTGCTTTCGAGTCACCATGTGAGTGTTCAGCTGCGCAGCGCAGTGGAGCACCGGTATCATTGTCATGGTGAAGATGCTGCGCAGGTATGTTGCCAATTGTTGGACTCGTTTGCATGTTATGTTACCTTTCGAAGGATCGCAGGCGTCGCGCACTATTGGCCATAAATCTCCTACACACGCCGGCAGTCGCTTAGACCAGAGGTGTCACCGAGAAGGACAAATCGTTCTCAGTCCTCCTCCGCCTTGGGCTTCCATGGCTCGGATGCCTCGGCAGAGCTATTCTTGTCATAACGGCGCCGGCTAAGGCGCCACGGCGAGGCTGAGGCGGCGCTGCCGCGGAGGGCGGCGGGCAGAGTCGATAGTCTGCTTCGGCCTTCGCGTCGAGCAGCCTCTGCGGCGTCTGCGCAGATCTGGTGGAGGATGCAAGTAATAATATTGCCAAGGCGCAGGTGTCGTGCGGAGAATTGATCGAACAGACCGGCTGTCATGCACGCAATAAACACACGTGCATACCTACACACAACAGACCGCCGCCTACCGCGTGGCCGGACAAGGCCTTATCCACCTCCACGCCCATCTCCGCTGCAGCCGCTCACTGCGCCGTGCGTGCGCGTCCGTCCGGTGCCGCAGACGTCATCAGCCTGCGACCGGGCAAACACTGCGGTACCAGAGTGCGTGAGGTAGCTGTTGCTGGTATAGTCGCCAGCCGACTCGCTCCGGCCGCGTGCGCTCCATTTGCGAGCACAGAGAGGCTTACCTGAGCTGCCCCAGGCTCTTCACTACCTTATCCAACCTCTTGCGCCCCTCCGCAGACCTCGTCTCTTACTTGCGCGCTGCTTTCCGTTCTGACTCGCCGTCTCGGCCTGAGACATGAAAGCCTTGTGATGACTCTGCGCTGACTGGAGGCTACAAATCGCCCTGCGCTGTCTGTACCCTGAAGAACCTGGACCGCGGGCTCTCATTAGAACGACAACAGATCACCGGGACTGTCAAGGCCGGTGTCGCATGCTGCCTGAGACCCGCGTGAGACAAAATGCCCGGACCAACGCTGTGGGAGAGGGTGCGTAGCGGAGGCAAGACAGGCTTCGACAAGGCATGGAACGCAGTCGACAAACTTGGAGCGCCGGTAAACAGGCTCTCTAACAAGCTGGGAAGCGAGGCGTTCTGGCCAACCACACTGGACAAGGAAAGCGACAAGGCGGCGCGCATTCTGAAGTCGTTCTGCAAAGATGGCTTCTACGCCGAGGAAGAGCAAGGAAACACCGATGGGCCAAAGCAGAAGCAGAAGGTGCTCAAGAAAATACCCGCGGAAGTCATCAAGAATGCAAAGGCGCTGGCAATATTTACAACAATGCGGACCGGTCTGTGGATGTCTGGCGCCGGAGGCTCAGGCGTGCTGATCGCAAGAAAAGATGACGGATCCTGGTCACCGCCGTCCGGCATCATGCTCCACACCGCGGGCTTGGGTTTCATGGTGGGCATTGACATCTACGACTGTGTCGTCGTCATCAACAGCGAAAAAGCATTGGAGGCGTTCTACAAGGTACGCTGCACATTGGGAAGCGAGATCAGTGTGGCTGCTGGACCAATCGGTGCGGGTGGAGTACTGGACACGGAGGTACATAAGCGCCAAGCGCCCATTTTCACCTACATGAAGAGCCGAGGGTTTTACGCAGGCGTACAAATAGACGGCACGATTGTCATCGAGCGGACAGACGAGAACGAACGTTTCTACGGCCAGCGCATCGGAGTAAAGGATATCCTCGCAGGCAATGTCCAATATCCGCCACTAGAGGTGAAACGCTTGCTGGAGACGATCAAAGCCGCACAAGGCGACACAGACGTGGACGAAAGCATTCTTCCGGACCAGCCTCCTCCCAGCGATTATGAAATCGACGACGGACACCTCTTTGGCGTTCCCGACAACGAAGACCCAGATCCATATGGCGTTCTAGCTCTAGAGAAGGAAGGAATGGCTGTGCGCGACGCCGGGACTCATGAGCGCGCCTCATGGGAGCAATTCAGCTTCAACCCATCGCCTACCAGCCCTATACACGCAGTGTTTGCTCGCACATCTGGAGAAAGACCTCGATCAGGAATGAGTTCTGGCTTCGCCCTAAGTCGTCCGGTGAGTTGGCGCACAAGCACGCAGAGCTCGAACATTACAGCGGCACCCAAGGCTCCCTCAAGCTTGCGCACCAGCTTGGAGCAAAGCCGCCCGCCTCCTTCAATGGTCGACAGCAGCACACAAACCGACTTCCCGGACGTGCCTTCTTCAACGCGTTCGAGCAGTAGACGGAGCAGCCACGGTGGCGAATCGAGTACGGGGAAAAATGGTAAAGAGAGCACATCGGACAGCAGCAGGAGAAGCAGTAAAAGCAGTGCTCCCAACAAGAACATCCAAAACATCCCCGAGAATGAGATCCTCAACACGCAGCCAGGTCACGGATTCGTCACACCGCCTCGTACTCCAGATGTGGACGAGACTCCGAAACCAACATCTCGACACCACGAGGCTGACGCCGTGAAGAGCGACGAGAATGAACGGGACGACGAGGACGATCATGAGGACGTTCAAATCGTGGACCACGGACCCATGGTACACAGTATCCAGACTATTCAGCCCGCCACACAGCAGAAGATATCTAAAGCGCGTCTGGTAACAGTGGCGAAGCGGGCCCCGCCAAAGCTCCCTCCCAGGAATCCGAACAGAAGTGGCAGGGGCCCTGTGGTAATTGGTGGTAGTCCGACCGGGAGCACGACCGAGGACTTGGAAGGCTCGCCTGCTGGGAGCGACATCAGCCGCAGAGCGAGTAGCAACGCTTCGCCTTCCCTCACAGCTACCAATGGTGCGGCAGACCCAGTGAACAAAGGTATGGAGCAGATTAGCTTGAACGACAACGAACCTGAAGAAGAGGACATTGGGAACCGTAATCCATGGGCGAAGGTGCATGAGAGGCGCAAGAGCCAAGAAGAGCAGCAAAAGAAGGACGCAAGGGACAGCATGCCCGGGGGGTTTGATTGATTATTAAATGGCCGCCCTTAGAAGCCAAGGCGTTTTTGGAGGAACCCCGGGATCTCAGGGCCGGGCCACGTTTACGAATCTGCAACGAATTTCAAGGGGATCTAGCGAGGAGCTTTACGAATTTGATTGGGAGTGGAACAGGCTTCCGAGTTGTTTGAACATAGATCGTAGCATACAGATTGACATCATATCTGAATGCATGAGCAAAGAACAACTCACACTCACTGCCTCATGTGCGGAGCATTCTCACAACTTCGCCTGCCCATCTTGCGGCACCTTGACTACGACTTTGCCCCAGGTCTCCCTCCCGCCTAGGGCCTGCAACGCCTCACCGACCCTCTCCAATCCCACATATTCCTTGTCCTCGAAGTTTGTTCCACGTATCTTCTTCGCCTCCATCAACTCGAACAGTCCATCCCAAACAATCTGCTGCATTTCCGGCTCGTTGTACGCATACGCGCCCCAATGCAACCCGATCACCGAAATGTTCTTCAATAGCAACTTGTTCATCGCCACTTTCTCGATCTCACCTCCAACAAACCCAACGACGATCAACCGTCCATTCCACGCGATGCATTTTGTGCTCTTATCGATCAGCCCCACAGGATCGTACACGATATCCACGCCCTTCTTTCCCGGCGTCAGCTCCTTGACCTTCAACGGCCAGTCCTTGTCCTTGTAGTCAATGCAGTAATCCGCGCCGAATCTCTTCGCAACCTCAAGCTTATGCGCCGTTCCCGCAGTTGCGACAACCGTGGCGCCAAACGCCTTTGCAATCTGCACAGCTGCAAGTCCGACTCCGCCCGCGGCCGCGTGCACCAGCACCCAATCTCCCTTCTTGATCCCAGCTCTTGTCACAAGCGCTGCGTAGCTCGTTGGCATCGTGACGAACAAGCCTGCCGCCTCAAAGAGACCCCATCCCTTCGGGACAGGCTTCAGCTGCGCCTCTGTAGCACAGACGAGCGTTGCGTACCCGCCTTGCGCCGCGCCGAAGACTTTGTCGCCCACGGCGAATTTGGGGTTCTTGGAAGATGCTGGCACGGCGGTGATGACGCCGCTGAATTCGGAGCCGGAGATCCAGGGGAGGGGAGGCTGGTGCTGGTATTTGCCGCGGATTTGAAGAAGGTCGAAGAAGTTTGTTGCGGTGCTGTGGATGCGGATTGTGTATTGGTCTGGTTTCGGGACGGGGTCGGGCAGGGTGGTCACGCGGAGGTCTTGAGGTCCCTAAAGGCGAAGCGGTTAGACAGATGGGTGTGAGGAGATGCGCGAAGCAGGAGCATGGAAAGGGAGGGTAGACGGACGGAGACGTATTCTTTGACTTGGATGCCGCGCATTGTGGAGGGAGGTGGCTGTTCGCTTTTGGTGGATGGAGGAAGGGATACGACGATGTATACAGATATGGGACTGGGGAATGTCGACGCGGACGAATGATGCACCTCTTCGCGTCTCTGTTGGACTTGGTGGTAGATGCTTAGTACATGGTAGGGAGCTGTGTTCGTCCACTCGGGATTCTGGCGGCTATTGAGCTGTCTCGTCGTCGGCCAGCTTCATGAGCCGAGGCACGAGCAGAACGCTAGCCGACCTCACACCTGAGGTGGTATACGCATCACAAAGGCCCAAATTGGAACCATGCATACTTCAAAGGAAGCACGCCAAATGGCGAGAGGCAGATGTGCAAGCGGACGAACTCGTTCCGTATCACACGCTGCCTGTCAGGCGTCGTAGAGTCATCAGTAGGAGAAACCTGGGAAGCAAATGCCCTGACGTCAACGAGCGAGGTACTATGTATAGTAAAGTAAACTGCACCACAGCCACGTTCCTCGCGTATATGCGCGACAAACTGTCGCACATACGCGCCGCGGACAACTCAGCCGCGCAGCTCGGGCTGGGCCAATACTCGAGGCCGTACATCTATACCAAAGTCCTTGAGCTTCGCAGTTGATCACTGGGTCGGGTCCTATCTCGGCGAGCCATCCCGACGCCAAGGCCTCGCCAATCCCCGATCTCCGTCCTCCCCTTCTCTTGCCCAGCGCCCAAGAACGACGAAGCAGACACCGCGCCTGGGCCGGTCGCGGACCCACCAGCCACACTCCTTGCTCGCCGGAAGTGCATATCTCAAGCTGGAAGCACAGGAATGAGCGTCCAAATGTCGGCATGTCGATAAGCAAGGCATAGCGAACTTGCACAGCGGAGAACTCTGACGGCAAGTTCTTGTGTGTTAGCAAAATTGAACGAACAAGTATTTCTACCGGCAGCATCGTGCGCCGGCTGTGTCCGAGTGTGTTGAAACTTCCCATTCTGCCAAGTTCAGCCCGAGTCAGCGCCCAGCAACCAAGGCTCATCCTCCTCCTATTGTCCACCGATGGCTCCAGCCATGCCGCGTAAACAGGATTGCCAATCAAGCACTAGCCGCCGTCTTGCCTGGCCGCGCACTGGACATGATGCTGACCGAACCAATTGATCGACTATCTACGCACGCTCCGCGAGACACTTCGTGGGCTTCTTTCATAGCATCGGTCTCCGATTCCATCCTCAACTATGACCTCCCGTCAAATCTCCTACAGAGATCGACGAAACGCCCCGATTATTTCTGACCTCCTGCTTCTCAAGTATGGCTAGGCAACGGCCCCTGTATCAGGCTGCCCTTTTCCCCCGGTCTATCCCGTCCCTACGCCACCTACATTACTAGGCATCATACTTAGAATGACCTTTCGCTCGAGCTTCGTACACCCCCAGCTTCCTCGGATGCTACGCACAACCATCGAGCCTACCTTGCTCCTTCACTATATCACTTCAATTGATACTCTGGTCTGAAAATCCTCTCCTCGCGTTGGAGAGTCCTCAAGGACGAAACCATTGCGAATTTCCAACTCTTTTGTCCCATCAAACGCCTTCGGCATCATACTACCGCGTCCTGGATTATCAGGCGGAGCCATTATCAATCATGCCAACCCTGGATATTAGCGAGCTCAACATCGTTGTCGCGGTGCTCGGTGCGAGACCAATACCCCAGGGCACGAGCTATATGGCTAATCGCCACTAGGCGCTTTTACCATACTATACGGTCTTTGCTCAGTAAAGATTAAGCAAGTATGGTACCTTGGCGAGGCTCTTCCAGCACTACTTGCTGGAATCATCCTTGGGCCTGTAGCTGCCAGGTTCCTCGACTCTGAACGATGGGGTTCTGCCGTCCAGGATCAAACAGGGGCCATCACTTTGGTACGCTCCCTGTACACCTATTCGATCAAGATGGCTGCCTCGCCATTTTGTCAATGTAGCTGACGTCGTACAGGGTGTTGCCAGGGTCGTCATCGGCGTTCAGCTTGTGATTGCGGGCTACCAACTACCCGCAAAATACCCTTGGCATCGCTGGAAAGACATGGTCCTCGTCTTGGTCCCTATCATGACAATCATGTGGCTCTGCACCACTGGATGCGTCATGCTTGTGATCCCAAAACTGACCACACTTTCTGCAATGGTCATTGCTTCGCAGGTCACCTGTACAGATCCTATCCTATCGCAGGCCATAGCGAAGGGCCCCTTCGCAGACAGATACGTCCCACGAGCACTGCGAGAGATCATTTCGGCTGAAGCAGGCGCTAATGACGGCTTCGGCTTTCCCTTCCTGCTACTAGCTACGTTTCTCATCCGCCATGCTCCCAAAGAGGATTTGAACTTCATATCTAGCTCTGCTCACTTAGCCAGCAGAGCAGAAGAGGTAGGCCGCCTCGGCGGCGGCGTGGGGGAAGCCATCGAAAGTTGGGTTGTCGAAGGTTGGCTATACTTCATCTTGCTCGGCGCAGTCGTCGGCGCCGTGCTGGGCATTACAAGCATGTTTGCTGTCACATTCACACTGAAGCGGTTGGTATCTCCCTGTCTGCAAACTCCCTGTCTCTTTCGTACACGGACTAATTTTGGATTCAGCAAATGGATTGATACCGAGTCCCTTCTCCTTTTCCCGACCGCACTTGGCCTCTTCATACTCGGTGTCACCGGACTCGCCGGTTTGGATGACCTGCTCGCATGTTTCTGCGCTGGAATGGCTATGAACTGGAATGGAGTGTACCTCCACGAAACACTTGCCCGGCACGACGAAGTCAACTCCTCCATCGACGTGCTCCTAAACTTCGGCGGCTTCATGTACATCGGCACCATTATGCCGTGGTCCGAATTCAACTCCGATATTACAGGTATCACGCCCGGTCGCTTGGTCGGCCTAGGCTTCTTGGTTCTGCTATTCCGACGCATCCCAGCGATCATGGTCATGTACAAAGCGATGCCAAACACCGTCAAATCTTGGAAAGAAGCCCTATTCATGGGATACTTTGGCCCCATAGGTATTGGCGCTGTGTTCTACACCGAGCATTCGGTACATCTGTTTCCCGAGCTCGATGCCGTTGAGACTCTTGAAGAACAGAACTTGCTCCGGGCAATGAGGCCAGTGGTATACTTCCTTGTATTGTTCAGCATCGTAGTGCACGGTCTGAGTATCCCTGCGCTGGAGTTGATCTACAGGTGGCAGGGTGTACAGCCCATCATGGAGCTTCAGCCGAGCATGGAACGCAGGAGGAGCGTGAGCGAGCCGCTACCGCCGAACAGCCACGTGGATCCGAGGTTTGGCAGCGTGGTTAGGCACAACCGCTTTTCGAGAGTCATAAATCGGGACGAGATCGGCGATCTCGAGGAGAGATGGTCTAGCAGGCCTAAGAACGCATCGGCATCCAGACCAACCTCAAGAGGCGTATCTTGGGTAGTCAGTCCCCACTCGAGGACCACGTCAAGAGGCAGGCAGATACCTATGACGCCGGTATGGCGGTTAGGGCGCGACGATAGTAGGGACTCGCTTAAGGATCAAGGCCGCGACTCGTAAATGTATTTTCGTAGTCAGTTACAATCGTCGCTTGCGACGTACTTTCCCGGTTCCGTACTGCGATGCCATCATAGATGTTTCATAATACAGATCGATGAAGCATCTTAAGAGACACAAGTAGCAACGCATTCTTAGCACGTGGTAACGCGACACGTTTCTATGATATCTTAGTAGGTATCTTAGCTACTAGCTTGAGCTTGGATCTACTATCATTGACCTGTGACCTCTTTGCAAATTGAAGACCAGCAGAAACATTACCTATCTGGCGTCACCACTTATCGCTTCCATGATGGACCCATTGATCGCCAATAGCAAGCATTTTGCAGTTTTAGCTTCAGGTCTCTCCTGACATTCTGATATTCAGCTTCTTCGAAGACGTTGAACAGCCCGAAAGGATCTTTCTGCGTGTCGAACAATTCCCACTCCCGGTCTTGATCACCTCGCCAAAAGGCAACGGAGGAGAACACTGATCTCCTACTAACCCTCGCCAAAAGGCAACGGAGGAGAACACTGATCTCCTACTAACCCTAAGGCGG
>NW_027191845.1:0-1300 GCF_011745625.1 Cladosporium halotolerans
CTGTCAGCTCCCAGAACGAAAATGGCCGCGTCGCTTCGACGTGTGGGGTTCGAGTCATCAAATTTTCCATCTCCTTGTTCTCCTCGCGGCATGGCTACACCTTCAAGGCTTGACACAGGCGCTCGCTGCCGTGAGTGATATGGGTGGCTTGTGTCAGTGATGATACATTCACTGGCGATTGTAGTGTCCTCACACGACCTCAACTATCGATTCCAAGTGGCATATTAGCTTTGCATAGCCTATATATCTTCTTTGTACGAGACATGAAAATTTTGCTGAGAGCGTACATATTGCTCCTACCGGATCCATATATCGACTCAAAGAACACATTGAACGTTTCGAAGGCTTGCCTCGCAAACCTTGTTCTGGTTTGCTCCGGGAATGACTAATTTACTGCAGCCGCTCCCACAAGCCCCGGTCATCCTTCCTGCATAGACCATGGCGCAGCGCCTCGCACAGTCCCAAAGAACCCAACTGTATGACATGATTCAATCAAAGTCACTTCGCGATAGGGACATTGCCCACATCGCTTGCTGCAGTATGCGCACCGTTCGCAGAGTCCGCGCCGACATGCAGGTATTTGGCCCACCACGTGCGCCCAACCTTACTCGCGGACGGCGTCCCAGTACGCTTCCACATACTTTGGATGCGATGCTCAACCAACTTCTAATCAAACCAAACTTGTACTGTATCTCGATGAGATTGTAGATTTGATCTGGGATGAGCTCGAACTCAGAGGTTCCGAAGACAGCATTCGAAGGTCGCTAAAGGCCTGTGGCTGGTCGACAAAGAAGACGCGGAGGGTAGCGCGCGAAAGAGATGCCGAGTTGCGTGATGCTTGCCTGGAGGAGCTCTCCGAATACAAATCCTACAGTATTGCGTTAGCGGTGGGGCTTCTTGTCTGTAGAGCCCCAAGGCGCAGGCCCCGAAGATGGACAGGCAATGAGTCCTTGGCAGTGGCCGACGGTCACTTGCTCTCCGCCATCAGGACTTAAATTCACAGGCAAGTCCCCAGCGGCGCTTTCCTGCAACCTCCACAAATCTCCGCATTGCGTCTCAGCCAGGCTCGACCATCCTTACATCTAGGCACCTCGATTCGTCAACCAGGCCGCCTCCGATATTGCGAAAAACCGTTTCGACCATGCGACTAATTCTCGTGTTATCCCTTTCTTTCTACTTTTCTCTCTTTACCATTGCACGAACCAATCGAAGTAGACTCTGCGTCGATGAGGATGCCGGCTTGCAATGGCTGAGCTCAAGGCTTAGTGAAGACTCGACAATCACATGCCGGCAGAACCGC
>NW_027191846.1:0-1293 GCF_011745625.1 Cladosporium halotolerans
TGTTCCGTGGAAGACCTCGTGCTTTGTTACTACAGCTCCTTCAAGGTCATTCGGCTGCCGACGGGTTCGCAGATCAACCGGATGCGAGAGCAAGTCTCGCAGCTGCGCGGGCTGATCGGCCAGTGTTGCGCGAGGTCGTCCGAGGCGAAGGAACGCGCGCGCATCTTGAGCGACGCGGCGGAGCTGGGAAAGTACCTGCAGAGCGGCTTCGACCACTTCACTTCGCATCTCGACCTCCCTTTCGATTTCAAGCAAGTCTCTCTGGCGCGAAACCCGATCCCCAACGACTTCGGCGACCACATCCTACAGCTGTGTCTTGCCGTCCAGCGCTCTTGCCGCGAGGACCGGAGTGGACTGCGACGCCTGCTGGAGCGCATGGGGTCTTTCGTAGCATCCTGCGTCTTGCTGGACTGGGCCAAATATCGAAAGGGGCGTCTGGAGATACTTTGCGCTCCATACGAGGAATTCTTCGCGCGGGCCGTCGACGATTACCTGGAGTCCCATGCGCTATGCGCGCACGCGAGCGCCGACGGCACGCGGCGCTGCGTCATGTCGCGGGCTCGTCACGGCGTCAAAGGCCACCAAGATCACCGAGGCATCATCGCCTCGACTACCGGCCGCGGCTACGTCTCTCCGGTGGGCCTTGACTTTGCAGACCAGTGGAAGAGGCAGCTCAAGGAGGCCATGTCTCAGTTGCAGATTGATTTCTTGTACAGGCGGGAGCGCACCGACGCGACGACGTCGGATCGCCGCATCGCCTGGGACCTCCATTCGGAGTCCGTCGACGACTTCTACGGTGGCCTCGGACCGTCGGTGGCGGCGATACGGAGCCATTCCACGTGCCTGTCGTGCCTGATCGAGAGCCCCCAGTGCGCCTTGCCTTGCGGTCATGTGCTGTGCGAGACGTGCGCACGTGCTTGCGGGCGCTCGCGCGAGCTGTCGCTAGTTGTTGACCGATGCCCTCTCCGCTGTGCCAACACTCAATGGGAAGAGCCTGCGACGTTCAGCTTCAAATCGTCCGAGGCGGGAGCTTGCGCGCTCAGTCTCGACGGCGGGGGTGTACGCGGGATTGTCCAGTTGGAGACGCTCCGGGCAATCGAACAAGCTCTCGGGCACCACGTGCCTGTGCAAAGGCTCTTCGACCTCATAGTTGGCGCCGGCACAGGCGGCTTGATCGCTTTGTCGCTGACAACGGGAGGTCGCTCCATTCAGCAGTGTCTCGACATGTTTTTGGCCACGTGCGATCACGGCTACGCAGCCGAACTCGGCAGCCACGGTGGCCGAGGCGGCGGC
>NW_027191847.1:0-1288 GCF_011745625.1 Cladosporium halotolerans
TGCTTTACGCTGGGTCCAGCTGTACAGTACTATTCTCCACTCGCCATCTCAATCAGGTGCAGCGTTCGCCCACCCGTCTTGCAAGGTTTGCCCCAAAGAAGCCGCTCGGGGCCAACAATGTATTAACGCAAAGCGTTGGGCTTCCTGCCCTTGCCCACGTTTGTGACATTCTCAGCGGCGTTCGGCGTATTTTTCCAGCTGCTCCTTCAGGCTTTCCAGATAGGTCACGTACTCTTCTTTGTCGAAAGAATTGAGAGAGGCAGTTCGACAGGTGGAAGACGAAGAGGGAGGAGCGTCCTTTTTCGGTGATGGCTGGTGAAGATCTTGGGAACGTCTGTCTCCGTCTGAGGCTTGGAGGCTACCGCTAGCGATGCTTGCGGTCGGCCACCGATGCGCATTTGCCGCGCGTGCCAGATGTTCATCTACCAGCTGGGCGGTGATCATGGTGTCTTTCCGTGTCGTGTCCGGGGAGTAGTGGGCTGTGTACGATGGTCTACCGCTTGGATGGAGTCGGGTCTCAAAAAGGCGCAGCTCTGCTCTCTTTATACAATGTTCCGCAGTATTGTAACGCCGGCCCGAGGTGTCCGACACCAACGAGCATTCTGCTGCTACCGCTGAGGAAGCAGTCTCACTGGTGTCACTGCCCGGCAGCGCAGCTGCTTGATTGACTGCATGAGATTGCTGTGGTGTACGGTCCCCGGTTTTTTCCCGGAGCATCCCTCGCTGCAGCGGCTTCAGACCCCCCTTTCTTGCCATCTCAAACCGTCCTGCTGGTTCTACTGCGGTATGTCGCTCGCTCACTCCTGGTATCAGGCCCCTTCGCGGGTACGCTGCTTCATCAAGCCCCCCTACGCTCCCGTTTGCTTGATTCTCAGCCTGAACACAAGTCACTGGCTGGCCGCATTCCGGTACAAGTCTTAGACATGTCCAGAGCAGCGTTCTTCCGCATTCGCTGCCGGCGGTATCGCGACGGCCACAACCGTTACATTGCGACGCAATCGCCTTGTCATGTCTGAAGGAGACAGCTGGAAGAAGTATGTCACTGTCGGTGCTACCGATCGCGTGGAGGCGTACCTCGCCCGCCAAGCTTGGTGCCCAGAACTCAGCGTGTCCCTACCCAAGCTCGTGGACTCCAGGGTGGTGCGGTACCCACCGACCTTTGAGTGGTACGCGCTACATTACATCGCCAAAGGGACGGGCAAATGGAATGACAGCATCCTCGCTTGGGGCCTGAACATCACAGTGCCCGACTTGCTCAAAGCACAAGAAGAGCTCGTCAGCCAGCTCG
>NW_027191848.1:0-1271 GCF_011745625.1 Cladosporium halotolerans
AACCGCAACAGTGGACGGTCAAAGGATAATTGCGCGCTCTGATCGAGCACAAGAATGTGTTTAGGGCCCTGCGTTGTATGATAGGTAGAGGTGACCGAATTCTGCCTTGATGACATACAGTACCCCTCGCTCGAGCCATATTCTACTCCCGCATGTCATGTCCGCCTGTTATTTCATCCCTGTCATTCTCATCCCTGTCGTGCGCACGCTTGTGTCGGTCTGGCTGTCCGATTTCCGCAGAACCTCAGTCGTCAGTGGTCGTGGCGCTACCGACTTGTCGTAGTATGGCTGTTGCCCTTCTTTCCTTCTCTAAGTTTACCGACTTCTATAGATCGGAGTCGTCTCCAAATTCGAGTCTTCCTCGTCAGACGCATGTTGAAGATGGGAGCAGGCTTTCGATTGTTCCACAGCTGGTACTCCTCGTCGAAGAAGAACATGCACGGCTCGTCAAAGCATTCAGGGATATCGTGTGATTCGGTTGCTGTCGATGGTACGCGGTTTGGTCCTGTGCTTGTCAGCCGTGCACGTCTCGATCTGATTTGCTAAATAGCTGCCACAGACCCATCCTTCCGCTGATCACAGTGATGCCTTTTGTTGATGCTGGCAGAAGGCGGGAGACGAGAAATCGGATCGCTTCGTCGATAGCTCTTTGAGCTGCTCACCGGGTTAGTATCTCAAGGTGTGAAGTGCGAAGAATTCGATGCGGAGAAGGTGGTCGTGATTACATATAAAAGCAAGGTCTCGAGTGGGCGGTTCCAATTACTCAACCGTGCGTGCAATCCCCCAAGCGCACGTGCAAGGTGTAGTGGATCTGGATCGTATGTTACCCAGTGACACGCCATCTTCTCAGCACTTCTTCTCCTGGGGTCAAACCCGCAGTCGCCATTCCATGGCTGCAGCGAGAGTACCATGCGGTGGCATCGTTTTTGTAGGCAGATGTACAGTACGTCACGAATGCATCTCACCACTGTCATATGGCATCACTGTGCTTGTCACATGCGTGGAAACAGTTGTCGATTTACTTTCACCAAACGCGTGCCCAATGATTGAAGGCCTTTTTCGCCCACCAGACCCCAGGAGTCTTCTTTGTCCGCCGTGGGCCAACAACCACACAATTTCCTGTCGACAATAGCCTTACGCAGGTCAAAAGAAACGCTTACTGCCAATGTGACATTCCTTGTTCTCATTTAGCATGACTGGCCAGATGCTTGTGTACTAGATGTAGATTAAGGAGCCCCTGCCCAGTGCGCGGCTGCAACTTTGTAACTCTC
>NW_027191849.1:0-1261 GCF_011745625.1 Cladosporium halotolerans
TCTACAAAAACATCGATCTTTCATTCATCCAGCCAAGCTGGTCGTCGCAGTGTTCTACCGCTTCTAGATACTTTGCCTTTTCCGCGCTCATCATTGAGATATTCGGAAGTCGTTCCCGGCCTTGAACGCTCTGGCTGCTTTTCCGGGTGACCTTCAGATTTTCTTTCCAAAGCCGTCGACTTGTTTTGAAGTTGATTTTGGGCCCTTTTGGCTGCTCTCCCTCCAGCCGCAGCGGCCTTCTTCTGAGCCGTGGCTGTTCTCCTAGCCGCAGCAGCTGCCGCACGTTCTACACGCTTCCTCCGGGCTTCTTCCGCCTTTTGGTCCTTCAAATTGGCCTTCTCGCGACGCCTGAGCTCTTTCTCATGTTGTAGCTGTGCCTTCTCCCGCCCCCTGCGCGTTTGGAGTTCTTGAGCCCTGTGAATTCTTGTAGGACTCATGAAGAGGGCACCTGACCCTTCAGCAGCCCTAACCTCTTCCATAAGCACCTTGGCTCTCTTCCTCCGCTTCCTCTCGTGCCTCAGAGTGGCATCGAACTGCTTGTTCCGCAGTTCTACCAGTGTGAGCTTGGAAGAAAGTCGAAGTACCGTGTCGCCAAGCTTTTCGAGAGTTTTTTGCTCTTTCTGGTCACTTCGGGCCACACTGGCGTTCACAACCTTTCTGAGCCGTCTCATAGCCGATGGAGAATCAAAGCAACTGCCAGGACTGCTGCTGGATCGGCCTCCTGCTCCTGGAGGGTTTGGTGTGCTGTCTTGCATTCCATCAAAGGTCTTAGGCACCTTTTGTGGATCAAACGGCACGAGACCCGTTTCAACCAGCTGGAGGCTATGTTCTTGGTTGTGAAAGCTTTCTCAAAGGCTGGCCAGAATATTGAGAAGAGATCCCGCTTGCTGAGCCTAGTGTGGCCTTCTGACCGTCTGATGAGGTCGTCTAGGCCTTGGCTGTAGTAGGAGGATAAGGGAGCAAACATACCCACATCCAGAGGCTGCAGCCTGTGAGTGGAGTGAGGGGGATAGATGGCAACTAAAACCCTGCGGCTTTCACACCAATTCAGGAACTTCATGTTGAGATGCGAGCCGTGGCCATCGACAATGAGGAGCCGCCATGACCTCCTGGCTTTAGGAGAGGTTTCTTTATCAAATAGGCCAGTCAACCAGCTGAAACCAAGCTCGTCGCTAGTCCAGCCACTCGGAGATGAGGTGAAATACGCGCTGTGTTCGGAAGCCTTGAAGCCCTCCAACCACGTATCTTGAAGGTTGCCAGA
>NW_027191850.1:0-1248 GCF_011745625.1 Cladosporium halotolerans
TGGAACGTGTTGCCGGCGGCGTATCCAGCTTGACTGACGTGACCCATGAGCCCAGCGACGGATCCCAGCATGACGAAGAAGTCGATGTCTTTGGGGAGGTGTCTGTGAAGATTCCAGGACCCTTGCACCTTCGCCCTCAGATTGGCTTGCCAATCTTCGAAGGTGAAGTTGTCGAAGATTGCGTCCCGGTAGACCGTCGCTGCCTGAATGACGCCGCGAATGGGGGGCATTGTGCCAGCGCAATCGTCCAATGCGGCCTTCATGGAGCCGTCGTCGCCTATGTCGCAAGCGAGCACCTTCACCGCCACACCAACCTCTGCCATCTCCTTGATGAACGTCTCCGCTGAAGGAGAATCAAGCCCACCTCGTGAGAGAAGCGCGAGGTTGCGGGCTCCATGGTCGACGAGTAGCCGGGCGAGGCTTTGACCCAGCCCACCGAGGCCGCCGGCCAATACGTATGTCGCTTGCTCGCAAAGATAAAGCTTGCGATTCACGCTTGGCGCTATTGGCACCATGTCCGCGTCGTCGAGCGACAGGATGACGCCTCCTCGAGTGCCCTGCTCTTGTTGACATTTCAGCGCGTCGGAGATACGGGCCGACTCAAACAGATCGAACGACGCTGCCAGCCCGGAAAGTTGCGGTAGGTAGTTCGCGGCGCGCGAGGCTGACTTTTGTAGCGACACAGGATCTTCAGGGAGGAGTGGTCCAACGCCCATGACAGATATGGTGTCTTCGCAGGACGGCGCGTCCTGGCCGGGCTCACTCGCCGCATGCACATCGACCAGAGTACCGTGTTCCGCGACGCAATGCGAGAGTAGACACGGAGCCGACATACTTTTGGAGGTGCGTAAGACGACATCCAGTCCACGCTCACCGGCCAAAGTTTTCACTGCCTGTGGAAGGTCCATGTCGCCTTCTGTGAACACATTTGGCCGTGATACACCCAGAGAGACTATCTTGTCGGTTTCCGCTTTGTCGCGAGCAGTCGCGTATACCACGGCATCCAACGCCAGTGCCAGCAGCACTGAGGCCCTTCCGATCTTCGTGCCCGCGGTCTGGACGAGTACTGTCTGACCGGGCTTTACGCGCGCCACGTCTGTCAAAACGCGGAGGGCTGTTGCGAACGTTTTCGGAATGCAGGCCGCCTCCTCCATAATCGCACCTACTGGCACGACTTGGCAATATACTTCTTTCGCGATCACGCGAGTCGACAGAGGCCCGACGTAGGAGACACAGACCTGGTCGGCA
>NW_027191851.1:0-1245 GCF_011745625.1 Cladosporium halotolerans
CAGCGGAATCTTCTCGCCTCCCTCGAAGCCCTCGCAGTCAATGTACATGACGGGGTGGCGATCGCCGACGCTGGCAGGGTCCGAGTAAAGATGCACGTCGCCGGAAGTGGGAATGCTGTCGTCAGCGACGTTCCCGGCGACTGGGGATGGAAAGCCTCTGCCTCCATGCTCTGCATCCGCGAGAGAGATGAGCAGTTTGATCAGGGTTGACTTGCCGGCGTTTGTGACGCCGATGAAGGAGACGAGGCGAGGGAATTGCAGCGGTGCCGAGTCTCGTCTGCCGGCGCCTGCTGCGCAAAGAATCTCGTAGCGACCGTAGTCCTCCAGCACCGGTCTCCCATACCTGTCGCGAACAACGCCGAACCATTTGGACGTTTTGTCCTTTTGGTGCAACCGCTCGACAACGTCGCTGGCGTTGGTCGTGTCAAAAACGCTACCGATTTTTCGAGCAACCATTGGGTGTACCTGCTCGTGTGGCGTGCGGTCTCTGTCTCCCTTGCCCGGTCTGTGGGGCACTTGTTGGTTCCAACAGTCGCTACAAATGTGTCAGAATGCCCACACTTTGACCACTTTGCAGACGCCCGGCCAGTGACACATCGCCGTAGCTTACTCGCAGTACGTGCAGTAGCACTTCGCGCAATACCACAATGGACTTGGCGAGCCCATGCAGTCTGCTCCCTCACAGACGAGCGGGACGTCCTCGTTGTCCTCGGTCGAGCTGGATGTCGAGCAACTGGTTCGAGGTTCGGCAGGCATGGCCTGTGTACCCTTGTACGGATGGAGTGTACCCTTGTACGGATGGAACATGTTTCGCAATGCAGGCGTAGACGGGTTCGCGACCTGTGTCCTTTCTGGATCCATTCGGACTTTATAGCTCAGTCGTCTCTCTCGCGCTCCGATGACAGCATCTAGGTTCGACGCGAGCCACTTCGCGAGCCGGATGATTGCAAAGGCCGGGCGAGTGGCAAGACTCCTTTGGGCCCGACATGAAAAGTCCCCGCGGGCGCCTCGTACATTAACGTCACCCTTGCATTGCCTTTTCTTCGGCAATCACACCACAGTAAAGCAATCTGGGTAATGGATGGATGCGGAACGGGAGCGGTCAAGACCTCGACTCGGATCACGAGATATTCATTCTGCGCTACGATACCGTGCAGTTCCTCTTATGATTTTACAGCAATCGTTCCGCCTGCCCAGGACGTATCTGGACGACGCTCACTTCGTAGATCCCTGCCTCTCGTCCTT